>NC_046647.1:7704713-8007838 GCF_900324485.2 Mastacembelus armatus | reverse complement strand
CTTTGCAGCTTGCAGAGAGAGGAGCGAAAGGATAGACCAGATCGGTCTGTCACCTGAAACAGTATTAACCCAGCAAGAGTTACTGCCCATGTCAGCCGAGTAAGCACAAGTGGCAGGTGAATTTCAAGTAGAGTGATGCTGTAAGTTAGAGATTTGATGTTACAGAACCAGACGGTGCCAGCACACCATGAGAAGAAACTGGCTGAAACTGGAAACTGTCTTGAGAAAGATAATTAATCACTGCAGACGTTTTAAGCCATTCTAGTTACATTATCATCATATTGCAGTAAAAGTTTGGCTGTTGGTGCATTCATACAAGCTCCAATATCTTAGATTATTGCATTAATGCACAAAAAAATTAAAACAAGATGACAAACAATAAGTTAGCATCTAATGTGTATGAAAACAAATAAAGCAGTTGTGCAATGTATCTTGCATTACATTTAGCATGCTAACTTTCATGTGTTTGTTGTCAGTGTGTTTTTGAATGCATCAGCAAGTACAGTTTTTGGGTAATCAACTGCACCATCAACAACAATAACATACTGTAACTGACAAAATGAATACAAACAATGGAACTGTTGTTGGTGTGCAAGTCTCTGCAAACTGATTCTCATAAAGACACTGATACATAATAAACTTGTATCATTACAGGTGTATGATAAACTGAAACTAATCACTCATCCATCATCTATACCCGCTTATTCCTTAACCAGGGTCCCAGGGATCTGCTGGAGCCTATCCCAGCTCTCTTTGGGTCACCAGTGCATCACAGGGCCACATAGAGACAAACAACCTCACACACTCACACTCACTCCTATGGGCAATTTAGAGTCACCAATCAACCTGACATACATGTTTTTGGACTGTGGGAGGAAACCAGAGTACCTGGAGAAAACCCACACAAGCACAGGGAGAACATGAAAACTCCACACAGAAAGGCCCCTGATGGGCTTCAAACCAGGAACCTTCTTGTTGTGAGGCAACAGTGCTAACCACTAATCCACTGAGCAGTTTTGTAAATAATAATTGTACAGCATTGTAGCATTACTCGTGTTTGAAAGTGATGATGACACACGTTTTCTCTTTTTGTCATAACACCAAGGTGAGCTGTCAATCAAAAGTTAAATGCATTTTTGCATTGCTGCAGCCTGGTTTAAAGCTTCTTAACAGGTGTACTGAGTCCGGTCATAAGAACAATTACATTTTATTGCTTTTTCCACTCACATTACCTCACACCTTTCGTATTGATTCTCAACAAGTAGGCACACCAGGGCTTGTCTTCCTGTTGGTATCAGGAGCAGTAATAAAAACCAAAAATGTAGCAAGAAGCTGCCTATTTTTCATTGTAAATGCTGGAAGACTAATAAAATAGGGCAACCTGTGGCCTACTTTTGAGCATCAGCCAGTACACTTTTACCAGCTTTAGCTCAAAGATGAATGTGTTTCAGAACTAGAGAATTTATTTGTTACAATAAAAGTGCTTCTTTTGCCAGTGGGCAGGGAAGAAGATCAAAAGTATAAGTCCACACCTGTTCACTGTGGTATCTAGGGAAAAACTCTGTTACTCAACTCCTTGGAACAGTACTTGCTAGCACTCAAACGACACACACACACACACACACACACACACACACACACACAGACACACAGCTCACTGAGGTGTTCCAACTTGTTGGAGGACAAACAGAAAAGATTAACAGAATAGTAGCAGCACTCATGCACTACATGGTGGGATAATAAGCCTACCAGGCTGGGACACTGCTAAAAAAAGAACATTTTGTGTGAAGCTCCTCCAAGTGGTTTATTTATGATCTTTAATTCTGCCCTGCAGCGAGCGTATCTTCCTGACAGCAGAGCCCTGTCTCCCTGTCTCTCTTTTCTGTTTGGGACCTGACAACAAGTCCTAGAGCAGAGACAATCTGAAAAAACCCTCCAGGCTCGCCAGCACCCAGGCATAATGAGAACACCCAGTGATGGCATGAAGTCATCCTGCAAGACTACACATGCAGCCACATCAGCAAGCCCTCACCTAGAGAAGAGCAATACCTTCTCTTTCCCACTGATTAAAAGTGCTCCAGGGAAATAGAGTAGAATTAGAGTAGGAATTGGCATTTTATTGAACTGCTGCTGTATTGCTGTCTTTGTACTGTTAAAGGGCCCCTCCTCACAAAACTTCAAAACATTTTTTCCCATTTTCTCTCTGAATTTTCTTTCTTCTACTTTGTAAAATATACAATATACCAACAGCTAGCCTGGCCCAGTCCAGTGGTAACCGAATAGGTCTACCAGCATCATTTCTTACAATCTATACAAACTGCAACAAATTGCATCCAAGTGTGTTTATGCTGAGCCAAGTTAACAAGGTTTCACACATCACAGTAGTGTGTTTTTTTAAATTGCACATAATGGTGCGACACAATGAGGCTATGGACAGTATATCTGACACCTCATAAAATGCCCTTCAATAATACATCAAATAACACGCTATTTCATAACAGCCTGCATACTGCAAAGCTATTATTGTTCCACTTCAAAGAAAGTTTTTTTGTACCACCTTTCTTCACACACTTCGTATTGTGTTAGGAGTGGAACCAATGAGTGATGGGCAGAAGACACCAATAATTATTTGCAGGAAGTTTTTCACTATCAAGGGAATCAAATAACTCCCACAGCAACCTGTACACACAAGTCCCAGATCTGCAGGGTGTAATAATTTGGCAAAGCTTAAAAGCAATCTGGTTCTGTATGTTTACTGAAACTGTGACACAGATAAAACCGTGTGTGTCTGTGTGATTGGTGACCTGAGTTGATTGGTTCTGTTTGGGTCACGAGACAGTTGACAGTTGTTCTGGACTATGAAGTCGCAAGGGGGAATTCTCCACGCAAAACACAACAGCAAATATGCACACCCACTCAGACACTGTATCAGCGCACATGCACGCACATAAACACGCGGAAAACATTTCACACCAATCTAGCACCCTGAGATTGGAAGAGATTGCGGCCGGCAGAGGGGAAAAAGGAAAAAGGAGACAAAGAATGAGTGAGAAAGAGAAAGAGACAGACATTTAGATTTTGTCCTTTAATCAAAACACACACACAACATACAACAACATGCACAATGTAAAACTTGAGTAAACACCTCTGATCACTCTGCCCTTCACTGCGATAACAGAAGAAGAGACAGTTGTTATTAATAATCTCATAGACGTCGCCATGCTATCTCTTCTTAATATTATCTTACGGTAACAAAGTGTGTGTGAATCCGTTAATGCACCTTCAAAGAAGTCAATGGGAACATTAATGTCCTTTCGATACAAAAATGTGCTTGGGTGCATCAGAGGGTTAATTAAAAACATAAAAATCTGCATGTGGAAGGATCATCAGGAGGAAAGCACGGAGTAACTGAATAACGTTAATTTAGGTGTTTATTTGGCAGGTCTGTGACAGGACCTGATAATATGCATCATTCCTAATCCACCACCTGGCTCTTCACGTTCTTACTTTCCTTTGGATACTGCACTGGCTTACTTGCAAAAACACCAATATTTTATATCCAATTAAAGCCTTAAATATAACCTGTAATAATAAGCTATTTCAGTCTAACAAAAAGAAGACAATGTACTGAGCAGAGTAAGGAGAGATAATGTGATTACATTTATCAAACACGTGATCACCAGTGTCCAACCCAATCCAATATTTGAGTCCACTTTAGGCAGAAAAATGTCTGTTGTCCTGCGCTGGTCTGAAAGACAACCTTTAAAAAAAAAAAACAGAGACATAAAGGAAGGGAGATGGACAAATGGCATGCCTGGCACATATAGTGTTTCTCTAGTCTGCTCCAGACAAATCAGTCAGTTGCTGATGAGAACTCTCTCTCCACTCAGCCACATAAAGAGCTAAAGTTACCCTGTGACTAATGCACTGTCCTTCTCGTTTCCTACGCCTTCTCCAAGCCCCTTCCCTTCCTCCCAGCTCATCCATTTTACTGCTCATTTATTCTTCCTTTTGCTTGTGTCCTCCCCTCCTCCAGTCTTCTATCTCTGCCTTGTGGAGCTCTCTTGCCTTACAGTATCCCTGTCCACCTTCTGGCTGGATCCAAGCACACACCAAACTCTATCTGCACCGGCTACATACTTAAAGATAGAAGTAAGAGGAGCTTTGCACCTGGTTGGCAATGGGTGACTACGAGGCTCTTGATAGTCACCAAGGGGGGGTCTTTGGAGTTCAAAGGTGAATAAGATCTTGGTGCTGTGGGACGGGGTGATGAGGTGAACCTAAGTACTGAAGCAGATTCCAGACAGAATCAAGTATCAGTCCAAATCCCTGCCTGTTCAGATCCATCAACACTGGAGTGTCTGGAGACATCCAAAATGTTTGGAAAGAGGTAAATCTTGCTGATATTCTGCAATCTCTCTTTCCCCCTCTTGCCTCAAAAGACACACATTAGTCTATAAATGTGGGGACCACTAATTACATGGAGTCTTAAAACCTTAAAACCCTAAATGTAGGGTACTAGCATGTTCTATAACACTCTTAGAATGAAAAATAACAAAGTAAGAAAATGAAGAGAGAAAAAGAAGGAAATAATCACCACCAGCTGTCAAAGCAAACCAATGAAAGTTTAGGACTAAGGATCTGTTGCTGAACAGAGAAATTTGTTGTCCATGTGTCTTTGTTTTGGGGATTCCTTTGATACTTTTATCTTCAAAATACAAAACAGGCAAAAAAAAAAAAATAATATCAACATATTAAAACATGAACTTTCCTCTCATCAGAGAGGCAAATATCAGAAATACATATAATCAGCCCTGTTCAGTAAAGTATTAATTAAATCATAGACAGACAACAGATTAATGAGACCACAAACTAAGATGCAGTAGTGTTCAGTACTGCACTGATAGGTTTTCCCACAAAGTTGTAGTGTGAATGTTTATGCCATAATTTATTGTCTGAAGTAATAGTAGCTTTTTATTCTAGATATAATCTCACCCTAAACATATAGTCTATACCCTAACCATATTGTACTGCTACTGTAAGCTAAATAAAAGAAACCTCAGCCAACAATGACATCACATTGCAGACACCTATACCTGCTTTAAACCTTAGAGCAACATGTGCACAGACACACGGTCTACACTGACTTTTGGTGAGACAGGTCGGGCAACAGATACAGCATCAGCAGAAATGTGATTCATTACACTGCCTTTGAGTTCTGATGCCAGTAGAGACTGCTAGTAAATCAGCTCTGTTGGAATTTGAAACAAACCCCCCTGTCTGCTTAAAACTGCTGCACATAGTGAGACATCTGAACTCTAATTCTCATCGCTCTCCTTGCACTGGAAAGTTTGCCAATTGCAATTCGGCTTTTCACCAATTGAACTGTTATATATTCAAACATAGTATTGATTATACATTTTACATTAATGTGCACTAACGTGCTGAGCCAATCCCAGCTGACATGGGGGTGAGTGGCGGTGTACACTCTGGACAGATCACCAGTCTATCACTGGGTTGACTCATAGAGACGGACAAACACTCCTCCTCCTCACACCTACAGGCACTTTTGAGCCACCGATAAGTCTAACCCTAATCTGCATGTCTTTAAACTGTGGGAGGAAGCTGCAGTACCTGCAAATTCTACACAGAAAGAACCCAGGGCTTAATAGGGATTCAAACCTGTAACCTTCTTGCTGTAGGGCACCAAGACTAAGTTAAAATGTTGCTGGTAGAATGAGCTTTTTTTCCAGTTTAGTGCAGCTTATTTAAAGAAAACCTACCTGCCTGACAAGGAAAAACAACTCCACAGCAGCAGCAGCAGCAGCAGCAGCAGCAGCAGCAGCAGCAACAGCCTGGGTGACAGTGCACAGTTCTCCATTGACACAGCTGAACGCACAGCGCCCACACATTGAAAGTGTGCAGCTAATGGCTCATAATTGCTAGCATGTGTTAAAGAATGGACTTTTTCAGTTGTCTTGGCAGCTCCAACTCAATTTTACAAGCAAGATATTTATGCAATCACTTTTAAGTGTTGTTGTCTGTCCATGCAGGAAGTTCCACACCTGAGGGGCTGAACAAAAAAGGCTGACCCCCCCCCCCCCCCCCCCCCCCCACACACACACACACACACACACACACACAATCAGTATTGGAGCAAGCAAAACCTAAGGAAGTTAGAAGTTTGCTCCATATTTAATAAATAGGAATGACAGTGGTGTCGATCTTCTCAGCAAATAAATAAGCTGATTTGTCTATAACGTCTGTCTTTTATTTGTTGAATTATTCTTTAGAAGCTCACATTTGTAAAGACTTTTTTTTATTGCTTGGTTTTTAGCTACATCTTTTTTGTTTTGTCTTATTTCCAGTACATCTTGATGACTACCCTGCTGTACTTTCCACAACGGTGTCACTTTTATGTTTTCATTGCACCATTTTTAATGCTCTGTGTGTTTTATTTCATGGCACTAGGTGAAATTGCAAAAAGAAAAATCATGAGGTAAAAATTAAAATTTATCTCTAATTATCAGAATGTTCTCTTGTTTTAGGAAAATATCTGCAAGGTGAAATATGAGACTTAACAGAATAAAGAAGAATAATTGAAAATATAAAATAACACTAGCAACAAGAGAAGAATCTAATATAAATAGTCTAATTATTGGCAGCACACATTTGATCATTGATTTAAACCTCCACAGTGACATGTTTTTCCTTCCATTCTTATTATTTCTCTCCATCACTGTTTCTGCAGCCAGACTGAGTAGTAAATCCTAGCTGGCAGAGATGCTGACAGTTCAGCTCGTGTGGATCTGAGGATAATTATTTATGTCTGCACATGAGGAAGACATCTCTGAGCTGTGAAGAACTGAGGTGATAAGGGCCAAACTAGACAGGCCAGCCTATTAAAATTGAAATTGAAATTTAGAATGTATTGAGGGTGTATGTCCACATATTTTGCCTGGTCCTGATGTTAAACCAAAAAAAGATACAGGGGAAGGTTGAGTGTTCGAGTGGGCATAGTGACTGCCAGAGTCAAGAAGAATTACTCCTAACAGTTTCTGACTTGATGTGATAAAAAGCAACACTTTCTGTACCAAGCATATTCTGCTGCTAACACAATGTCTCAGTACGCATGTTTCCGTACAGGTGTTGGCCGGTGTGGCCATTTATAGAAATCAGTGACATAACTTGATAGTGTGCAGCACTTGTAAGGTGTCTGCAGTGTTGGGTGTCCCTGTTGTCCTGGGAATGCATCATGTTTCAGTCCTCTCGAGGAATCCAAGAGTTTTGCTCAGTGAGCACGTGGACAGTGAGCCGAGAGGGAAAGGTCGTCATTGGCTCTGGAGAGTGAAATGCAACTCCACTGCAGCAGCTTGGGTGACAGTGCACAGTTCTCCATTGACACAGTTGAAAGAACTGCTTCCATGCACTGGAAGTGTATTGCTAATGTCTCGTAATTGCTAGCATGTGTATACATGTATTCAAGAATGGGGTTTTCCAGTTGTGAGCAGCCCCAATACCGATCTATAAGCACTGTGAAGTCCCTCCCAGGTGATTGTTTAGGAACAGGTAAGAATGTAGGTCTATGGATGTAACTGTAACCCTCCCCATGTGAGTGGAGCAGGTTTTGAAGCTGCTGGGCCGGTCCTCAGGTGAGCCACAGAGGTAGTATTGGTAAAGCAATCCACCTGAGAACTGCCCAGGGAATTGTGGGCCATTGTGCAGAGGAGAAAGGCAGGGCCCTGCAGCGTGTGCCTGGTGAATAAGAGCCACTTGTGCCATTTAACACAACATACAATAACACGAATGAAGCAAGACCATAAGCAAACTGTTATTTCTTCCTGCGCTGTGACCTAATGTACAAACACCTGCAAGTATCAATTCCCAACCCACCTTACCCTCACTGTCAAACAGGACCAAAGCAGCATATGAAAGACACATTTCATGAATGCTGTCAGTAGAAACACTTGCAACCGAAGGAGTATATTCAACTCCGTATGTTTTATAAAGCAATGTAACTGGTGTTTTTTTATTAGCACAATATATTCTCATCCCTTTCTTTGAATACAGAGCTAGACAGAAGAAAGAAGTACCTGGGAGAGATGTAATTAAGTTGTTTTCTTCAATTTACTTTACCGAAGAGACTACTTTAGATTAGTCTCATTTTCAGCTCTGCAAACTTAATAACGTGTTGCTGTGGGTGGCCTGGTTCAGTCTTCACAATAGTTTAAATTAAACTAGTGTTTACCTTCACAGAAAGACAAAAGAGTGAGCTGAAGTAGGGAAAAGAGAAGAAGAGATGTTGTGCTTAAGTTAAAGAATTTTTGTGTAACTACATCTGGTTCTTCTCATGGTGTCTCTTTGGGAAATAAAACTGAGTAGAAAGGCGGGAGGCGGCACAGCCATAGGCAAGCACATTCTCTGCTATTGTGTTTCACGTTTCCATTTCACATGCATGCTCCACAGAAGTACCACCATTGCATTTTTGGTCCGTCTTGTCGAGACACTTTCAGGTGTCTGGAAGAATGCTCGCTGAGATGATTTACAATCAGCTTATAAATGACAGGTAGGATCCAAGAGGGACTTGGGGAAGATTGGAGGAGCCTGGGGTGTGTGGAGGGGGTCTGAGGGCAAGACCAGACAGATATGGGTATAGGTGGAAATGGAGCACTAGTAAAATACAACTCAGTGTAGTTGCCAAACCCTGCATCTATGTCACCACCGCACACCTCAGGATGAACTTAAGATACCCATTGCCCTGTCCGGCCCACCTCTACAGCTACAGGGTAGGGTTAGTTAGTGGATGGTGACTTACAGACTGACCTTTGTTTCACACCACAAAACTGCCTGTCACTCACATAAACACACGGCAGAAAGAGAAAACATGGAAGATGAAGGAGGGGGGCATTGCTAATAACTGATGTCAATCTCTCCTCTGACCTCTCCTGCACATTCCTCCCCTTCTTTGCTTGTTAGTCCTATATTAGCTTTTCCATTTGTCTCTGCTCACCCCTGGCGGGCTGCATGTTGTCATACGGGGGTTAAGGGCAGCCACATGAAACTATGTGAGAGGTGGGCACAAAGGTAGCTCTGTTCTTCCACACGCAAGGCAGCCAAGCAAAGTTAAGCGTCGAGACTCTGACAGCAAAAATGGGTTGTGAGCAGCGTGTGTGTGTGTGTGTGTGTGTGTATGTGAAACAGTCACCCACTCCACTCCCTGCAAGCAATTCAACCAGCCCTCCTGCCCTTCCCAGCCCAAACCCAGCCAGCACCTGAAGCTTATTAAACATAAATCTCCACTGCGCTATAGACGTAACTTGAAACCTATACTGACTTTTAGGGGGAGCTTCATAAATCTTTTTTTTTTTTTTGCTTCACTCTTTGTTCTTCTGTCATCGCTCCATATATATCCTGCAGAACATTGTTTGAAAATGGAAACATTTTGCCTCTCTGCTGTTGACCAAATATTTAAACTTTACAGGAGCACTAAACAAGTGTAGCACATTCAGAGAGCCTTGGAGAAAAATACATAAATATTGATTCTGCAGTGAAAATCAATCCATATTCATTCAAAATGGATGGCAGAGGTGAATGCTCCATAAGGAAGGAGATGAATACTATAAGTACTTGCATGTGCAAAAAAAAAAAAAAAAAAGAAAATACTCATTTTGAAGGAATCTGTGAACTGTTCTTATTGGAGTGATAAAAAGGGACTTTAGTGTTAAAGGGAAATTACAATAAAACTGCCATATGTTGTTGTGTTGAAAAGTAATTTTTGGACTTTAATATGAAGGTACCATCTGTCAAAAAATATATATTTAATTATAATCATATTTAATTAATAATCACTGGAAAGAGAGAGCATCATAATTCTGAATTACATTGAGAAACTAATTTGTGATTTAAACTTCTATTAGTAAATAAGTTTATTTGCTGAACTTGTAGCAGATCACTTTATGTAATGAAACCTACGATGTGCACAGTGTCTGCTGCAGCAGTTTCTCTGTATGGACATAACATTCGAGTGAAAAAACCAGTCTATCCCAGTGGGCTCTGACTCTGATGGGCCTCCCTCATCCTGCAGTATGGCCACTATGACAAAATTGCTTCACAGACCAGCACTTTTCTAGGGGCAGACAGTAAAACAGACACAGACACCATTTCTATTCAGTACAGTAACCTAATATTGCTGTGGTATGAACCCCTTGGGCAACATTATTCACACCAGTGAAGCATCTTTACATTAGGATGAAGCTAAATGCAAACAGAAGTATAAGATGCGATGCTTGGTCGGGGCCTGAAGGTATATTTATTTTACGTTTGAGATGTATATATCAGCAAGGGAAGGGAGAAAATCAATACCCTGACTTGCAAGTACACCAAAGCATTATAATACATCTGAACATCTGGGTGCTATTCCCTTTTAAGCAAGAGACACAACAGCATGATGTTCCAGACTGGGGGGACCCGGTTTGAATTTGTGGCTCCATCAGAGGCTGCCACTGCCAGAGTCCTGGGCTTAGAGCCGCAGAGTTCATGACATGCTTCCCTCCCTGGAAAGATTGAGTAGTGATCCCTGACTGCAGTAAAAGTAAAAAGGCAGTAGTTTGATGTGTGTGTGTATGTGTGTGAGTGTGTACATGAAAGTGTTAGTGGGCAGGATTGGCAGTGGCTGTAGCAATGGCGTAAAGGTAGAGAAGAGTGGAGGTGTTATAGACTGAAGGTGCACAAAGAGCCCTCTGTGCAAGGGTGACTGGTGGGTCACACACACACACACACACACACACACACACACACACAGACGCACACACCGTCCCTAACCCTGCTGCGTCCCCCAGGGGAACCTTCCATTTTGAAGCTGCCCAGCATGAGCTCATATAAATAACATGACAAATAAGGAAAAAGTGAGTGCAGAAAAAGATGGAGTGAGTGTATGAAAGACATGAGAGGGAAAATGCAGCGACTGCAGCAACTTGTTGAATAGGGAATTTTTTTTCTCTCTAGTGACAGTGTTTCATTGTTTTTCAGGGGCGGGGTGAGTGAGGAAAACCACTGGAATTGTGGAATGTGTGAGTCTCATTCATTACCCCCATTTTCTCCTGTTTAAAACCCCTCCTGTAATAATAGTTGTGCTCACATACATAAATACAACATTGATTTCCTTTGGCAAGCAGTGCACTTATGACATCTACCCCCAACAGAACAGAAGAGAAACAGAGATTGTGTATGTCTGAGTGAGACAAGCAGCTGAAAAAAAGTGTGTGTTTATAGACTCTGGCGTGCATTTGTGTATCTGTGTGTCTGGAGTACACTGATGGTTTATACAACAAACTATACTCTTTACCCCCTACAGAGCACAGACCAGCTCATAAGCCGGCTGGCACCCCATGTTTATTTCGCTGCTTCTTGCCACATCTGCTACCCCACAGTGGTGCTTGATGCTAATAAAATCCTGAAGCTCTAAACAAATATTTTCAAGAGAAAACTGGGAAGTGGGGAGACTAAAGAGGCAAACCCATCGGCTGCCAGCTTGATCCGGAACTGGCAGCATCAGAATCTCTTTAGCTCTGTTGTGTTGTTTTAGTGGCATTGTTGTTCAGGCTGCAGCCCATTTCCAAAAACCACACTAAAGTGAGGCTCAGAATCCAAACATTATGGCTAGAGTCATACACCAAAGAGGACAAGCATCCAGCAGGTGGTACTGGCCAACTAAACAGACAAACAAAACACAGGATGAACCACGGGAGAGTGGGAGGCAGGCGTCAAGTTGAGCAAGCTGAGACTCTGCCTGTCAGGGCAGGCCAAGCTGAGCCTTCTGCTCCGCCAGACAATTTTCCATATGGAGCTCTGCTAACCCATAAAGATTAACTATGTGATTCTCTCATGAGAATCCAGACAGAATGCTTTGTGATAGGAAACACACATGAGAGGTGAGATTAATGGAGCATTATCCAAAGACTGCAACAATCCAAACAGTGCTCCATTTATGGGGCTCCTCCACTTCCCGCTGCCTCATTTTGCTCTCTTCCGATACAGTAGGCCTTCGTTCAAGAGAGGCTGACATAAATATTTACAGTAATTAGATACACGCAAGTAAGGACAAGACTTCCATCTGCAAAACACAGGAACAACCACTATGGTGAGATCTTAATGTGAGTTAGTGGTACAGTTGGTCTGTAAACACAAATTTACATCACAGACCTCAGCTTTACTGCAATGTAAACACTGATGAGTCAGTCAAGTTGCATTAATTTTTAGTATTCACATTTCCATTTATTTGGCATTGAACTGAAGTGAACAGTCCTGGTTTTGCTGGAGACCCACGGGTGAAGACATGCTTATGCCTTTGAGTTTAATCAGTTATTTTTCTGGATGAATAGACCGTAGACCTGCTGGCCATGTCTCTCTCTGAGGCTTAGAGCCGAATAGCTTCGCTGAACTCCTAATTGTAGGGCGACCTGTGACCTTCTACCAAGATGCTGCCTCACATGTTCCCCTGAGGTGTTCGGACTGAGATTGTTCAAAGTGAGATCTGGTGGAGCGTGAAGAACTGGGAGCCTTGGCTAGATAAATGGCCTGACATGTTATAAAACAGAGAGGTGAGAGAAGGAATAACTAATGTCTGGTGTCTTACTTGATATGCAGTGTAAGAAATATCAATGAAAACTACCTCTGGCTCTGAAACTATACTACATCACAGGGGTTCTTGTGGCTGCAGAGGCTGACATGAGTGAAGGAGACAGAGGGTGTGTAGTTTGCCTCTCCAGGAATGTTTCTAAGAGCTTCTGAATGGGCCAAAACACACTCAGCTGTGGTGTCGAAGCAGATGTGTGCCTGTGCTTATGCATGCCTTTGTGCCTCCATTGATTTCCTGTTGCCAGCACTGACAGGAAGTGACCTGATGATGCTGCCCTAGGACAGAGTGAGGGGCCTCTTAACTGATGCTGCTACTCTGAAAGAGGATCCTGAATCTCATTTGGTGAACAATCAACTCTGATTGAAGATACAATTCCTGTTTAGCTAGACAGTGTTTTGCAGGATTGATTTAAAATAATCTACAGTACACATTAATGTTCATTGTAACGAAGTAACATGTTACACATGATGTGGCTCAATAATAGTTTTATGAACCTCAAGTACAGAGGACTAATATATCAGACACAGACAGTCAGACAGTGGGGTCAATAAAATAGTAATGGTTTGGGTGCTTTCATGGGATTTATTGTAAAAAGAATAAAACATAGAACATCACCAGATATATCATTAAATAATGTCTGAGTCTTTCTTATAGAAACCTGTAAAATGCTCTGCCAGAACACTAAGAACTATCTGTAATCTGATAAATCAACCTGTCTTTCTATAGACACCTATGTCATAAGTCATTCTAATAAGCCTGGCTAGGCTGTTTCAAGCAGAAGCTCCTATTTAGACACTGTGTGCAGCCTCTCTCACACCTGGACCAGCTCCAGGGTCTGCACTTTAAAGAGCTGTCAGTCAGAAGCTTAAGCTCCTGTGTGCTGGCTCGGGGCACCACTTAACCCCCTTCCTCCAACAGCTCTACCTGACTGAGCTTGTGCTGGGACATCATCTCACTTCAGGTGAAACAACAGAGCGCTGGCTCACCCTGTAACTTCTGGCATAGGGACCAACCAATGTGTTACGGAGTGAGAAGTGGTAGACAGTGAGAAAAAGAGCTGAGTTTACTTTTTTGTCAGCCTTTATGATTTGTGAGAGAGACAGTTGGATGTTGAAGTGGGAAACTTCTTGGATATAGAAACACCTCACAGATATCTCTATGCACTCCCACTGCCCTCGTAGATCTTGGCAGTCTGTAGTGCAGTGAGATACTGTAAGAAAATAAATGGGTCTCACAGTGCTGGACTGGAGCCCCTCTCACACAGACTGCACACAGAGTGCTGCCAGAGCAAACATGGTGGCTGTTATTGTAAAGGACAATTACATAAAGTTAAAAGTATACTTCTCAGCCAGCACCGGCCTGTTTTAAACCCCACTGTGAATAGAAGGAAAAACACCGGGATGAGCTCTCTCTCTCTATCACACACACACACACACACACAGTACACACCAAGTGAAAACAGACGGCCACACAAACACACACGTGCATCTGTGCATTTAGCTGCAGTCAACCGTGAACTCCCAGGCATCCACTTTCACCCAGCCTGACTGTTCGTTTAGCGACCCTGCTGTCCGGCATCCAAACGGCACAATTATCTGCAATTTATGCTCAGACAAAACGGATCACTTACCCGCTAAATGACATTCCCCATTAGGAAGAGCAACAAGGGAGAGAAGATAAGGTTAGTAATACTTTTCTGGTATGAGACAAGAGAGGGCACAGAACATGCCCAGAACCCCCCTGGTCCCAGAAATAAAGCCTCACAGATGCATCAAGGATCAGCTGTTTTCGACAAACTTTTGAAACTCCTTAAAAAGAAAAGTGAAGAAGAATGTCTTCGACGACGAGGCAGAAAGGCCCATTAAGAAAACCCTTAACTTGCCCTCCCTCTAGGACAGTCACAGGTGTTGCACTCGAGAGAATATCTCAGCCACAGACTTAAATAACTTTCTCTTATTGAGTGATGAGAAATTAAAAAGATGTGGAAATCCAGTGCTACATGTATACCCAGCTTTTCGGATATCCATTAATCATGTTAATGAGCTTGAAGAAGCCAAAGGCAAAAAAACACCAGATCACTAAGACATTGTTTTGCAAATGTCAGTGTGGGTTAAAAAGAGCATTGGCTTGTCTCCAGCTCCGCTCCGGGAAGCCATAACCAGGAAACAAAAACAAATGTATCTAGTTGATTCAATCTCTATTATGTTGACTTAGCAAACTGTTGTGAGGCAATTGTTTCAAAATACTACAAATGAACATAAAGGGTATTGGACTCCTTCCCGACGTGAATGTCTTGTTAAAGTGTTATTTATGACAAACAAACTGTTCCCACTTTAAAGTCATTTTTTTACAAGGCGTAGCTAAGTTTCTCAAGCCTCCCGGATACTAAACTGAATTCAAAGATTGCCTTGATTTACCTTTCATCTTGCTCACATGTACTTGCTGGGACATGTAGGCTTTCAGCTTCTATATGCCTGGATGTATGAATATGTACACAAACATGTATAGAGATGCACACCTAAAAGGAAAATTCCATGCTTGGACTGCCCTGAAATGTCGTAAGTTATCAAGCTTCACCGTGCTGCTGGTTGTTATTTCTAATATTTCCATGAATGACTTTTACTAACCCATGTGTCTGAAAAGGATAGATTGCAGAAAGAGCAGCAGTGATGGCAATAGCGTGATATCAGTAAGAGAGTGAGCGTTCCTACTAAAGAAACACTTGGTGCTGCACTGCATTTTGGTTTAGTATTTCTGGATTATTTTTTCCCCCCAGTTTATTTCTGTGCAAACAACTGGCTGTTTACACGTCATGTAGATGTGGTGCAACATTAGCATTCATTTCAACTTGTGTATCAGTCCAACTATAAATCCAATATTACCTTAATATAGGTCTGTCTGCACCAGGCCCTGAGGGAACTGTCTGGATCTTTAGCTGCTAACTGTTCCACTATGTTGAACAGCTAGTCACTAACTTTGTATGTCTGATTTTCTTTCATGAAAACAGCTGCCCGCTGCATTTGGACATCTGGAAACCTGTGAGAGCAGTGAAAGTCAGCAAAACGTCAGCGTTGTCTTTTGGGAAACCAAAATAATTAGGTTAAAGCTGCTAAAATCAGGTGACATCTCTTCTGCTGAAGCTCCTCTTTTCACATATCATTCAGTTATTCCACTGTTATTATGAAAATATTTATGAACTACCTGGCATGAAAAGACAAAATAGCCCCAAACATTTTGCTACAGTTTTAGGTGGATTTTTATTTCATAACAGTGTAAATAAGGACTCTACTGCATAAGTAAAATAAAGGTTGTTTTTTTTTAACAAAAAAGTATCAATGCACACAGTTGTATTTATTCCAACAGTGTCCCTACTATAAAAATATAACTGAAAAAGTAAAATCATACACATATACATGGATCCCAAGGACACCTGTGTATGGCAGATTCAGACTATAAATGGCTGCTGTGTGTGGCTCTAATGACTGGCCTGTCGTCAGTTTTCACTAAGTGGCCTGGGTTTACCAAGGTGAGAGCGTTCTGTCTGCACAGCCTGCATGGAGACGCCAAGCTGCGGATCATAGACGGGAACAGAGAGAAACATGGAAAAGAAGAGTGATCTGAACTTTTCAGTAAAATACTGATGTTGCATGTTTGGCATGTGCATACAGAGCCTGTGGTTTGGATCATTGGCCCTGTGTCATTAAAGGCAAATTCCTGCAAAGTCATCATTTGGAAGACAAATAACATGCTTCATGAATCACAGAGTCTTAAAAGATGTGTTGCTTGGACAATCATATGCTTGTACAATCAGAAAATAATTACAAACGCGAACCAAGTTTGTGCATACAAAGCCCCAACAAACCATAACAAGTATCAATTAAAAACTGGCCTCTTGTCTGGGGAACATCGGCAGGGCTGGTGCCGGAGCAGGGGTCCAGGACAGGAACAGCATGTCACCTCAGACAGGACACACAGCAACACGATGAGCTCTCTCTCTAAAGCACAGGAACAGTGCTGACAGTGTTTAGACAACTGCATAAGTATCCGTTTCCCGCTATAACTCACCCTGCCTCTGTCTGTCCTCCTCAGTCCTGCACCTCAAAGAACACGGAAGGAGGATGCTGAGATGAGTGTTAGAGAACAACAGAGACAGCGGAGTAAATACTGAAAACAGATGCACACACAGATTTTATCCTGTCACTAGATGGTGCTGGAATCTCCAGATTTTGTAAATAAGTGTCAGGAAATGTAATTTGTAAATCTCATTTCAGCTGACTGACAGGAAAGTTTCCTATAGCTTCCTGTGCTTTTGAAAGTGGAAATCATGCAATGTCAAGGACATCTGCAGATTATCTGATCTGAACAGAGGCAGAGATGTGTTTTTTCCCACAGCAGTGCAAGATAACTTTAGTTTCAGTGAGATTAACAGAGATTTGAAGAGAGCCATTTCCTTTTTAATTAAACATTAATATCTTAGGCAAATATTCAACATAAGTGATTGATCTGGTTTATCACAGTCAAACAAACAACACAGATAGCCATGTGGAACAGGGACTATCCTAAATAGATTTCAATCAAATCTCTGAAAGAGCCAAAAGAAAAGGGACAGAAAAAGAGCCAGAGAGTGAACATACTCCCAGTTCCAAGAATAGGCTGTACACAAGGTCCGGGATTGGATTTTGTGATAAGTCAGCCATATATGTAAGTTAGAGGCTCTATCTGCTCTGACCTGGCTGCAAGTGAGCCACAATAACAAAAGTGCTCAGCAGTGGGCCCCAGGGTCTGTTTACTCAGTGGCGTAATGTTTGTGCTCTCATGGCCCTCACAGCAGCCGAACGCAGCCCTTATCAGGGGCCCCAGCCTAGCTCGCCATGGCCCTCTGGAAGGCTGTGGCTACACCGCAATGTGTATTCTACCACTGCAAACAACCCTTGCACAAAGGAGAGAAAAAAGCAAAGGGTGAGGAGGTAAAGAGAGGGATGAAAAACAGGGATCTGATGCCTGGGGTCTTGGTTGCTTTCCATAAAGGGGCCTCCATCCATGCTTCTCTGAAGCGAGAGAGGGGAGGAGGGTCGGAGTGCATTCCTCTCTGCTCATGCCCTGGAGGGGTGTCGACTTTGGCTGCAGAGTGAGGAATGAAGGCAGCCCTAAGCCCCTGCAGACACGCAGGCCTTGACTGGCTAATGCTCTGTTTGCCTAACAGCGAGCAGGACAGAGGGGCCTCTGGGTGCATCACTTTCCTCCAGCCCAAAGAGCTCTCTGGTCGAGCTCTCTCATTATACATGGATGTACTGTACAAAACCAATCTTGACGGTGAGAATAAAAGTCTTATTGTATGACAGCAAGGAAACAACAAGGAGAAACAAGGAGTACTGATAGAAAACATTCCCTGCTGTGAACTGAGCTGAACTCATTTCAGTTGTTTGCTGAGTCACAGTGGCAGTGCAGCCAGGGCACAAACGGACTGTTCTATAATTTCCATAGCTGTTGCTGCAGCAGCCTGGGGTGCCGACGTAATTTCCAGGTCTGTCTTTTTTCAAAATGCCGCAAAGACCGGAGCTTAATGTTATTCAGAGGCCGATTCAGTCTAATTGGAAATATCACATCTATAAACACCTTCCAACCATAGCAGAAAGAAAAAAAAGAATGGTTTGCTAGAACATAATCCCTATAAACATGGGAAGAAATCAATCATTTCAAAGTGAGGGTGATGCCACTTTGAAAAGGAATAACTTCCACATCCAAAATGAAATCAAAATTTCCTCTGCAGGATTAGCTTCATATATTTTGTGATGTCAGGCACCGATGTGGAAATCTTCCTTAAAGCCCACTGAAAAACCTGTTCCTTAGCAGAAACCATCCCACACTGGGACCATCCTTCCAGCCAACACACAGCTCTCTCTTTCCCTCATGTTCTTGCTGGTGTTCCCTAAAAACAGACAGATGAGAAGAGCACTATTTTTCCCCAAAAGTAGAGGAATGTTAAGCATATCCTTAAGAAGATTATGGGTCTCCTTGGTGTAGCACACAGCTTTCCCTCAATGTGGTAAAGGACCCGTGTAGATCAAAGCCTCCACAGACTTCCTCGTCATTAGCCGTGGCTTATCCCCAAATGCTTTCACCCGCTGATACTGACCCCGTTCATTATCCCAGCACACCCATCACTTCTTCTGGTGTTGGAACCATGGTGTAGGGCTCTGGCACAGGATGCGATCCCTTCTTAAGGACTCCCTTCCTCTCTTATTGAGAAGGTTACACTCGCCCAAGTCAAATTTCGGATGTGAAGCAGCACAGGCACAGAGGGCCGGCATGTGCACCCAGCAGATTTAATGTTTTAAATTTAATTCTGTGTAATGTTTCTGGACATTTTCTGGGCCTTATCTGTTGGTTTGCTTGAAATTAAAATGACTAATATTAAACACTCTGTTTTGTGGATACGTTATGTGCTTAAGCAAACAAAAAATAAGGCCTAATCCGTTTTGAATTATTTGCTTTGATATTTTTGCTTATTCTTTTTCCTGTTTTGCTTCCTTTGTTTATGATAGTAAATGTGAATTTGTTAACATTCCTGCATTGGTCCTTTGCCTGCCTGGAAGCCATTAATGGCTTGGGTGTGCTTGCCAAGAAGGTTATAGGCATATTTATACACTTATGGCTCTTAATCAAACAACGACTGACCATCTGAACCAAACATTTACAGTACATACTGTTTGTGAAATAGAAATATTTGCTTCAGAATAGTCACAGGAAAAACTGAAATACTGTTCACTACTATCCGCTTTGTGATCCATAAAAAAGCACTAATGGATTTCACTGCACTCTGCTAAATCAGCCAACATCCGTCTAACCAGCTCCCTATCACTAAAGTCAATACAGCTCGATTAGGCATGAAGAAAGGAGGTTAAAGATACCTTCATTCCAACATTTATGAATACATTTCTTCATACTGTAAAATATCCAGCTATGACACAGGAAGTCATTCATGCAGAGATGATTTTTTTTTTCATATATAAAAGCATATAGAGCAGTGCAATGCAAGCAATTGGTGTGTTTGCTCAGGGTGTGTGAGGTCCTCCATAGCAGAGCTCTCCCGGGGTTGCTGGGAAGGCCACCTGAACACGAGAGAGCTTGCACACCTGTTCTCTGTTTGGTCAACAGTGCAATCATAGTCCAGTCACACAGCACAATGCTATCGCTGCTGATCTGGAGAGCAATCCAGTACTTATCTCTTATTGGCTCTGATTGCAGCCATTCAGACCAATTAGGAACGCTCCCTCCTGTTCAGTAAGTTCCTGTCCTCCAGCAGCGGGGCCCCGCTGCACGGCTGCTGCAGTTCCTGGACCAGGCTGAGCCAATGAGGACTCTGAGGGAATTAAAATTTAGGCAAACATCACAGGACATCAATTTCCACATATGGATGTGTTTGTAGAAAGGAAAAAAGAAGGTGGAGCATGGGCCTTACAACAGTGCAAACTTTGTCACAGCTATTAAGTTAAACTGTTTTTACAAAAATAAGGCTGTGCAAAGCTGCAGAACGGTTTGCACTTGTTTTTCAGTTCACTGTCAGACCCAGACGGAAAAGGGCACTTTTATTTGGACCGAACTTGCAGCCTTACCGTCACAAAACGTCCAGCAGGCGTCTGCAACATTATACTGTTTGTGAGATCTGTTTTCTTCCAAAAAAACACCTTCCACACAGTTATTAAATTAAGCTCTGCCATTACTCTGGTAAGGATCAGTCCTGCTAAATAATGTTGTGCCAGTGAGATTGATAGAAGGCAGAAAGCAGGGCTGTACAGGACTTTAGGTGCCAAAGTGTGCCCCGCCAAAGTCATGCGGTAGATGAAGAAAGCAGTATCTGGCACTGACCCCTCGTTCACGCCGCTGCTCCCTTCTTCGGGACCAGGAGGAAAGGAGGGGAGAGAGGACCTTGAACACAACTCATAATACATGCACACACAAACTTGCTATTTCCCTTGGAAGGACTCACCGGTGAACGTCATCAGCCTGGCCATTGCCGTGGTGACGATTCACAGCCTAGCCATTAACACTGCAGGAGCACTGGAAATCTTGACACAAACCTGGCAACGTGAGCTTATTGTTCACGCACACATCCCATCTGAAAACCCCAAATTAGAAATAGAAAATAGAGAGCTGAGACTGCGCCAGTGCGTAGAGCCAGCATCATGACTGTTCACGGCGTATGTGCGTGTGTGGAGGTGAAAATGTGTGATTCAGACCAGCATCTGAAAATAGCCAAGTGAGCACGGTTCATGGAATCAGGTTAATGATTATTTGTGTCTAATCACTTTGTGTAAACTTTGAAACTCACTTTATTCTACTGACGCATCACATACACCAGCTGGCTAAACCAGACAGAGACTTAGTGGTAAATTCTATGTGCTTCATATCAAACAGAGTAAAACACCCAAGAAGAAAACACAAGTGGATATAAGGGATGATAAAAAAGTAAAGGATATACAAGATAATGTGGTAATGAGCTCTGTCACATGAAGTGCCTATATACAATATGGAGATGTTGCCTCACATAAATCACAAAGGTGTTGATAAAGCAGAAGATTCATCTCACTTCTCGAGCCATCACCCTGTGCTTAACCACTGTCCGCTGCAGCTGTGCAGCATCATTCCTTGACAGCTCAGAGTTGTAATGCAGATCTTTGGAAAAACAAGACGCTAGCCAGAGACAGAAAGGACACTGGATATATGAAGAGGGGATTTCAAGAGAAAGGAGCCTGCACTCCTAACAATGACTGCATATGTAAAGTGCATGTGAGAACATGCAAACCAGAGCAAACAGAAATCCTGTCTAATTCTGTTTTTTTTTAAAGAGGATTTGTGTCAATTCATTTTCAACATGTTCTAACCCGAAAACTGCACGCATACTGGCATGCAGGCAGAAACTGCTAGCTTGAGTCTGGCTATAGAGTAGCTCCATACTTAACATGCAGACATGAGTGGTTTTGACCTTCACGTCTAACTCTAGAAAACTATTTCCCCAAAACTATTACTTAAAATCTATTTGCAATCTTACTTGTTACTTTATATCCTGAGGATATACAGTATAAGAAGAAAGATTAACTCACTACGTAAAATGATAAAATAATAGATGTTTTATAGAGATAATGTAAATCTTTTACATCTGTTCATTACAACACTGTGTTATCACATATTATGACCAATAAACAACTAAGTGACCTTTTGAGGTCACACCTGCTTGTAATAAAACACTAATCACAAGCCGCATTATAACCTGAAAATGTGCCAGATCATTAAAGGCCCACTGGTACGACATTAATCACCATGGTGGCAATTGTGAGGTGATCACAGAGGTAAGACAAGCTTTTAACAGTGTGAGCTGTGAAAAAGAAGCACTACAACCACTGAAAATGTTCTGACTGCCCCAGTGTATGTTAAAAACACAGATATTACTAACAATAGTGGGACAAATATACAGTATGTTGGTTGTAAAAGATACCTCGCTAGAGTGATAGACTATTTTCAAGTAAAAGTATTGGTTGTATATGTAGGACAGTTACAGTCATAATACTGAACCTATCAATGAAATACTTCACTAACAGGGATGAAGAGTCAAAATCAATATGATACATATGACTAAGAGAGTGCTATGATCTGTCAAGTCAATAATCTACTTCCCCACTCATGGAAATGATCTCTGGATTGCTTTCAGAAGCTGCCAAGTCATGCTGCAGTCATTGAAAATCAAACATGCAGGGCACGGTACATATGAAAGTCTTTATGGAACCTTATATTGTGCCTCATTCTTTGTTTGATTCTCCCTTTCCCTCCATTCTCCCCGTCTTGTCATCCTTGAGGCTGTGCAAGCTCTGTGGTTTTGGCAAGCTGGTGCAGAGTTCTCAGTAGTTCCTGTTGTGGGGAGAGCAGATATTACAACCCTGCACTGATACAGTTCACAGAGCAATTATCATAATTATCATTTCACCAAACAGAGCTATGATACCCAGTGATGTCGCTGCTATGGGTTTTCAATGTCAGTTCGATTTGCCTGACATGTTTCTGCTTTGTAGTCTGTCTTTAATTTAGTCCTCAGTCTTAGTCATGACACTGTTCATTGAAAGAATACTATGTGTGTCAGTGGATGAGTGGCCACTGTGAGCCATTTATGAAACCATTTTCTAAACCAATATACAGAAAACATCAAGAGAAATATAATACAAAACACAAGTAGTACATTTGAGCTGTCACAGTATCCATCATCCACCTCCATCCAGCTCCTCTCTTCTCAGAAATGACCATGACTTAACCGACATGCAGAGCGGTAAGCATTAGACACCAGCATGTCTGCCATCAAGAGTCAATATGCCTCCAGGGGTGAAAGGTCACATCTCAGTATGGGAATAGGAAACTGCTGGAGCTAGAGAAAGGGCAATAAGGGAAAAAGCAAAGCTGGATGGTTATGTATTCCCTGGCAAATGAAATCAGACGTTAGAAAAAGAAAAAAGATGAGATTCCAATTAGAGGTTTGGACTTGTGTATTTTCATAGTCCCACTATAATTTGGCCTGCAATCTGAGATAAGCTACATTTAATTCTTTGGTGGATTCAGACTATTTATGAGTCAAATTCAGAAACCTGATTCAATTTTTTCCCCGATTTTTCTTATAATTAGTTCAAAATGAGTAATAGCAGTTTAAGTCATGGAGGACAACAGAGGTCCGTTGTATGGAGTTAAGCTCAGTGGAAAACATGGTGACGAGAGATATAATGTACATTCTGCAGCCTACATTTGATATCTGAAACACAGATTTTTCTTTAAACAAGAAAAAAAAAAATAAACTGCCAAACCTGCAGTTATTTAACCAGTTTTATACAGATTTTTGTTGGCTCAAAAAGCCAGACCTACTGGCAATATTGTGGAAAAGGGAAATTAACTTAATTTACAATGAAAACAACAAATGGTGCCAGAATCAAAAGGTTCAAATAGAAGAACCAGAAGAAGTGTAATGTTTAGGAAAGCCAAAAACTGCTAACATGATTTAGCCAAATCACAGAGCAGCATTTGTACTACTAAAACAACAGTAATAAAATGATTTAATAACTAAACATTCTTTCTTACTAAAATTACAGTGGAATTCACATTACTGTTTTTTATTATTAGAGTTTATTGGACTTAGCTAGCATTAGCAGCTAGCGTCTTTTTGCAAACAGTTGAGTAAACAATGTTAGACCCTGCTGGAAACAAATATAAACAAATATGTTAAAGGTTTAATTTGTAATATTTAGACTGTTCAACTAGCAGAAAGATAACATAGTGTTCACAAATATGTTGTCATTTTTGTGTAATTACTGCAAAATACCAAGTGTTGCATCTTCTTAATCTTAGAATGTGCATTTTAAATCTACATAGGGAGCAGGTTTCCTTTCACAGAGGCAGCCATGTTATACCCCCCTCCTCCAATACCTAGAAACAGGGTGGGGCGGGGTCATTTCTCAGAAGGTTGCATTCTGCAATTTCAACACTAGATGCCACTAAATTTTTCACAATTTAAACATTGCAAATAAAAAAAGGCTGTGAAGGTTTATCTGCTACTGACTGTAGTGCAAAGAACATTTAACTATTTTTGGTAGCCATTCTCTATCAATTTGAAGACCAGCTAATAGGCTGTTAATCATCCTGTCACTAATCACAAAAACAGAAACCCGGTTTAGATATTCCTTTTTTAGATTTTCATTCCACTGAGCCTACTGTGACACCACAGCTTTAACCTAAACCTCTTGAGGAAAGTAAAATATGCACAGTACAGTAGATGCACACACATACACATACTAGTAATTTAACATTAACACAAATCTAACATCACACTCACTGCGCTCTCTCATTCCAAGCTCTTCTCACTCACACTACATTTAACAGTGCACTCTTGCATACTTCTGGCAGCTGTAAGTCCCAGTGAAGCCACATTTCCTTCATTAAGATATATTTCACTGGCACAGAAGTCTGGGTGCAGCCTGTTTCAATAAAACCCCAACAGACTCAGCTTAGCTCATTTATCACTATTAGGGAAGTAGAAGGAGCTTGGGGCAGGTGCTGAAACCTGCTGTGGAAAATTCCCTGTATTTTGACACAAAACACCATTACTATCATTATTTTGCACTGCGGCTGAAGTATTTTCTGAGCTTTAAGAACTAATAATACATTGGTAGTCTTGCAACATACATTAGAGCAGGACTAATATTTTCTCCCTTGGAATTCTTTATTTTATTACAGACTTTAAAAACAGCAGAAATATATTAATAGCAGTTAGAAGTAACCCACAGTAGCTCTACTTTAATTATGTTGTTGAATTAAAATCCTCAAATCTCATCCTCTAAACATTATGAATTACATGTAAACATTATTTGACCGAGGTCTTAACTTAGAATTGTTACCTGATCCAACTCTCAAAGTTTTCAAAAATGTCAAGCAACCTGGTTTCCATTTAACCACTTAATATAACTACTTAATGGTTCCTGAATGGCTTAATGACTAAAGCTTGAGATATGATTCTCAGTTGCTCCCCAAGAAAACAAACCATCGAGTGACACTTGTTGCTAGGCGTTTAACTTAAATCTAACTACACAACAATTGGCCCCGGTCTTTCAAGTGTCAACGATTGACAGGACTCAGAGGTGTGGTACGCTTAAAGGAGGAGCAGCCTAAAACATCTAATGTGAACAGCTCATGTCATAACTTGTGTCTTGTCTTAATTCTCATTATTCAAGCTTGGAAACGTAATTTCAGTGTTTGCTCTGTTTTCTTCTAGTTGAGTAGGCTCATTGAAAAGTCTAAACTTGTTGTAATACCCTTGGCAGACAAAGTGTGTGTATGTACATGTCAACTGTGTATAGCGTGTGCAGTGTCTGTGAGGCACTGCCTTGGGGTTACTTCTTGGACTGAGTGTGAAAAATCCGCCCCTTGATTTCTGTGTAAACATGCACCCAATGCCCTTCATGGCCTCACCTTGGCCAGGTGTGCTTTCCCACCTCCACCTCACCTCAGGGGCCTTCATTAAGGTGATGTAAAGAAGCTGCGGCCCTGCTGGGGTCGCCTAGCCAGCCGGTCCTGCTTTACAGCTCACCTCCTGAGCCTCTCTCCTCCTCCAGTCCAAGCAGCCATGTAATGAAGACCTAATGAGCCTGTCACTCCAACTGCCACTTGTTCTCACCTGAGAGACACAGCAACAGTGAAAAAAAAACAGGCAAGGTGTTGAAACAGGCTGTAGGTGATAAGAAATTAAAGAAATAAATTCATCAGGCAGGTGCAAGAACATATTTTACAATCTCGCACATTTGTTGGACTTGGAGGTGACTTTGCATTAGTTTTCTCTACAGTAAGTCCAACTGTAGTGACTCCAGCAAGATGAAAAACATGCACAAACTAAATGTATTTGAATTTGTGCAAATTTCTCATCTTACACAACACATTTTTATATCTCGGAAGCATTTTGTTTGGTTATAGAAAGAAAAACAAAACAGAGAAATCACTGCAAAACATCCATCACAAGTACCAGTACCACCATGTTATATACTGATGGTATAATGATATGATACATACCATTATTACTAGGTCCTGCATTAAGTAACCTAAATGTATTTAAAGTATTGAAAGAAAAACATGACCTTTGTAAGTGTGACTGATATTAATTATATATTGAGTCATTATTAAGGCAATAGTTGGACTGATGGTCCGTCCAGGGTGTACCTGGGCCAACTTCTCACCCAATGTCAGCTGGGATTGGTTCCAGCCCCTCACGACACCTGAAGAATAAGTGGTGGACGGATAATGTTTTAGTAGTATTTCATTGGATTTCATGGTATAGCTACAGTTGAGATGGAGCTAGTTTTAAATACCTCACATGCAGTTAGTTAAGTACAGTGATTCTGAACCTGGATGTCACAAGATGAATCAGAGTGAATCAGAGTGGCTAAGAGGATCATTTAAATGGGAAAGAAGAAAAGAAAGAAAAAGAAAGGAACAAAAGTACAATATATCTCTCTGCACTGCAGTCGAACAGAAGTATAAAGTAGCACGAAATGGAAATGGTCAAGTTGTAGGTCAATAGTTATTTTCCACCAATGCAAATGAGGCCAGAGTGAGTTCTGTGGGTTGTGTGAGCTGCATTTTTACCACAGTGTGGAGCCAGTGAGCCTTTTTCCCCTGCAGCACTGAGAGAAATGTTTTTAATGCAGAGGAAGGGAGGGAAGGAGCAAGAAAGAAATAGTGAGGAGGGGGAACTGTGTATGGTGGTTTGGCAGAGCCAGAGGCCGCCTGATTAAAAGCATGTGCTGAACCCCAATCTATGACAGACAGACTGCAGCAGATACACAGACAAAGAAAACATCAATATATAAACATACATGCTTTAGATGCACAAATGCAAAATCACACATTTGAAAATGACATACAGAAAGTGGTGGTGGTCTTAACATTTTGATACTGTACCACCATAATCCATACACCACTTCACGCTGACCCAACAAAAAAGAATACTAAGGTATGAAATGCAGCTAAACAACTGCCTGTTAAAAGTTGAGCACAAACCCTCATCTTTCTTTACAGAGAGATTACACAGAGGAGTGTGTCCTAGTTAATGAAAACACACTTATTAAGAGTGGAGTTAAAGAGAGGAGAGGTAAGTGTGTCCAGTGTAAGAGCATCACTGGCCCAGGATGTGAGGAACTGAAGCAGGAGAAAGCAAACAGAAGCAGAAAGCTGAAGTGGGGCCTTAAGATCCAGAAAGAACAGCAAAGTATGAGTCCGGGAGAGAATATATACACTGCACAGGCCTTCAAATGAAAGAATAATATCTGTACAAACCTAAGAACTCAGCAGTAAACTCAACTCCAAAATGACAACATGCAGAGACGCTTTTGTTCTCCAAGTGGTTGAGCTGGATGCCAAGGCTTTGAAGCTGACAACTGACAAAGCCAGACAAAAGAAATAAATAGGGGGGGAAATATATGGCCTTATTAAAATACATGTATGTCTTTTTTGTCTTTATTTAGACTTTGCATGCATTTTCTGTTCCATTATGATCTTTCAGCATGCTTTTGGTGTGGCCTGGCTTTGGAATATTAAATATTTATCCAACCCTTGGAAAACATCATTCAGTCTTTTCTCACTGGTGTGAGTTTCAAAAACACACATGCTGACCAGTTTACCTCTAAAGGGAGCTTGGGGGGTGGTAAGGGAGAATAAAAATACATCAATCTTTGTATGTCAGTGCTGCCTTGACACATAGGGGATTTCAAATGGCATGATGCATTAGCTAACAGCGATCACAAGATCTGAGTCCATATAAGAGATATTGGTTTGGTCTGTACCCAGAAGAGTTGGTCACGTCTCAGGCTGCTCTGTGAGTCTGGTTCCCCTTCTTATCGTCTGCTTATGCCAACAGTCACAAGAACCCTTATACTGTATTTTCCCCATTACACGTTTTTTTTTAATGTTAGCCTTGACTCAAATTGGCACAAACACATTGATTGAGAAGTGGAAAAGGATGACTTGGAAAGGAGATTAATCCATTCCGACTCCTCCTGTGCCATTTGAGTTGTGCACCACATGAACATAAAGAGGAGGCCAAGGAGAGCGGCCTGCATGCTACATCTGCAAACAAGCCCTACCAGCTGCACAGTGTATAGATCCTAAGACTCTTTAAGCCCTTACGTCTCTGTTCATTTGTCAAATTTTACATGGAAACAGATTAGATGTGCACTTCCAAGAGTATGGCTTCCAAGTGGGGAAGTATTTTTTTTTTTCAAAACCTTATTTTTCTTAGGCATTTGGCTGTTTGCACTGTAATTTTGAGATGTTCCATTAGAAATAAATATGACACAATATACAGATTAACTCTGAAAAAAAAACTACACCAGTTTTAAGCAATAAAACATACAAGAAGTATATTTATATGTTTATGGGTTATTTTTTATGAGCTAAAAGGACATGTGCAAGAAGTGATTTTACTGGGACTATGAAATCACAACAGCCCATTTTTTTAAAAAAAAAAGCCCCTCCTGTTCTGAAGCCTTGCTCAGTCCCTTGTGTATCCAACATTCCCATAATTATAACAATCTCACCTGCCCCAGCATGAGTGTGATGTTAAACTTTTATCAAGCTTTGGGGTTGCTATAAATATTTTAGCAATACATTATGTTGCTATGGCTTGGAGCAAGTAACTTCCAGAAGCATACAGTAAAGTTAATTGCCAGGTAGAGCTGATACTGTAAGGCGTACCATGCTTTAACATGCCAAGTTAAAGAGCAAAAGCCTCCAACCCACTGTTGCATAAGCTGGTTCTCAGGTATCGTTCCTACAGCTGCCGAGCATGCAGCAGTGGCTGTTTGTAATGGGGCTGTGGTGCTCAGTGCAGCTGCACCCTGCAAACCGGCCCCCTCATGGCTGCTCTGCATTATGGTATTCCCTGATTCCCCATTGTGAAATTTGTTATCTATCATGTGACTGCCTGGGTTCCATTAAGGCTTACACTTTCCTCCATCCAGCCTCCTTCCCCTTCCTCTCCACCTCTTTCTCTGATGGGGGTAAAACTGACAGATGGTGTGTGTCTGCATTTATGGATCTGGACTGATGTTTATTTGTGCTAGTGCCAGGCCCAGTGGGGGTCTGCTCTTTGCCTCTTACTACCCCACATACATAAAGCTTTGCCACATATGTGACTCTATAAGCTCATAAGCATCCAAGCTGGTGTTTGCACTGTATGTTGCATCTATCCTCAGTGGGTGAAAAGCTGATCAAATACATTAAAAAAATGTCAGCATGTAGCCCAAGCTTATCAGTCCAGCTCTGTGGAGTCATACAGTGGGTATGTAGTAATGCAAATTTAGGATAACTCAAATGTGCACAAACCTATTGGCCTCTGTAGACTTGATAACCAGTTGGCGCCACAACAAAACTGATACCACATGACAGGGTGAGTGACTGCAAGAGAAAGAAAAAGTCTGTTAAACATATGACCAAACAGATAACTCCACCTCTCAGCTAGAACCCCATCATTCACCCTGACTCTTTATCAATCCCCCCAACCCCCTACTGCCAGTTACCCTCCTTTGGCTGCTCCACTCCCTCCCTGTCTTTCTGCTGAACCACAGTTCTGTCCAGAGGTCCTGTTTCAAAACTGCTGTGTTCCCAGTGTCAAGGTGATTGAGAGAGCTTATCAGCCCACACACCTCCCTTTTCTGCCCCTCCTGCAAAAAGGCTTAGGAGAGGAGTCGGGCCAAAGGGTTTGAGCTGTTAGCCTGGTTTGAAACATGCAGAGCTGTTAGCCTGATGGAGAATGGGCTGTTTCTCTGTGAATGTGGCTGTCAAGAGAATGAGACTGAGACAGGGTCAAACATTGAATGTCATGGAAGAGGCTGTTTTATAGTGATGTGTTCAATATTGTTTTAGTAGACTTTAACAGTAGCTTTAGAGCACACTCATCTCTCAGGCCTGCTGTGACAAATGTTGGGATTATTGTATTTCAGGATCCAATAGTTATTCACACAGATTCTGAGGCAACACTAAGCCTGGACCATAAAAGAAGACAAATAGCAAGTTATGGAATGCTAGAGACCTCAGAGAAAAAGTCAAATACTACATTACTAATAGTTTTACTTGACAGCATATATGTACTTCTCAGCTGAGAAAAAAGATGAAAAGAACAGTGGTTCTTAACGTTCATTTTTAAGTCATTTGCTTTTTTTTGTCAGATCATTCAACACCTTGGAGTCAGGGCTGTACTCTGCAAAAACAAAAGTGAAGTCCAAGAACAACCACATTTTTCTGCTCATACTCACACATAAATACACAAATACACAAACACACACACACACACACAAAGGTCACCCAGCTGTGAAAATAAGCCAAAATACACTTAACTAATCTGCTTGATCTAGCAATTTATTGACGATGAAAACTTCAAAAGGGGTGAAACTTGAGCTGCATGCGTCTCCTAAACCGTGGCCGATGCAATTTTCACTGGCAGGCAGGGGGTGTTATGGTGGGAAGGCTTTGACCAATGGATGGAGCTTTATTGGTTGCATTCGCCGTGGCATAAAACTAATTCACCCTCGATGACAACCCATGGCGAACGGGCGAAAGACAAGATGCATTCTTTAACCCCCCCTTGCAGCTACCTATTTTATTAGGTGGCCCCTCTGTGACAGTTATTTATTCTCTGCCCTGCTTTACCCTTTCTCTCTGACACACACTGCACACATGCCCTCTTTCCTCCTTGCACATACCAACCAGCCCAAACATGTTATATTACCGGCTGGGAATTTATATCACTTTCAGAGTGAAAAAGCAGCTATGTCTCAGACTGGGAGCAGACCTCCATCGTTCATGCGTTCAGGCTGCCCTTTATGGGGCTGCACAGTAGTGAGGCCCCTTAAATATGCCAGGCCCAGAATACACTCAAAGATGAGACAGAGAATTCTTCTTCACATATGTTAGAAAAAGGGGCCTATTCGTTTAGGTTTCCTGTATATTATGAATGGACAGACAGCAGAATGAGGATGGAGCACGCAGACAGCAAGACATTTGTCTTTGTTAAGTCATTTATTTGTCTTGTCTGGTGCAATCACTTATCAAGTTCAAAGCTTCAAATTTATCACTTAGCCCTACCACTACATGGCAGCACCTTAACTCTTTGTAAAGTCTTAAGAATAAAAATGAAGATAGCATGGCTAGCAGGAGCTACTCCAAGAATTTCACTTTCAGTAACACCTTGTTTAACTTACACTTCTACCACTATAGCTCCTTTTCTCCCAGGGTCACTCTGAAGGCCAGGAATGTGACCTGCCGCCGATCTCCCTGGGCTCCAATGAGCTCCACATTGTGCTGGGGTTAGGTACCCATAGGTCCAGCTGGGCTTTACTAGCAGTCCTTTCTCTAGCAGCTCTGCAGGCCTATCAGGTTACCCCCATTTTGGGTTCAACAAAACCCTCCTGGTTTCACTTAGAACCCTGTTTCATTATTTCAGATTTATCACTGCTATGTTTGTCAGTTGCCATGTTTTCTGTCCATATGCCCCTGAGTGTAATTCATAGCATCTAATAATGCACAAACCAAGACATTTGAAGGGACTGCACTTTGGAGTTGTTCCCAGGCTGGTGGGATTAGGGGCTCATTCGGGGCTGTAGGGTAAAGCGGTGGAGTAGTGCTCAAGGGAGAGAGAAGTGGGTCCCATTAAAGTGAACATTACCAGATATGTACCAAGTAATTGCATGGGCCCGGCCTAACAGCCATCCTCACCCTCCTCTCAGCATGGCAGTGTAGTCCAACTCTCTGCAAAACTCTCATGCAAGTTTCTTCATTAGTGTTTAAATTACCAAGACAGAACTTTATTATGGTACCATTATGTCATCTGGTGCTGATTAACAAGCACTGACCAGTTCATAACTCAAAAAATAAAAACTCAGAAGTTCAAGGCTGTCATAAATTTAAAGTTTGGACAGTGACAAAAAAAAAAAAAGCTATTTCACTGCTCAGTGCACTAGTAAGACTTTGCATCTAATCTCTCAGGGGGCCTCCAGGGGCCATTTAACTGTTGTGTTCTTGTGCCGGAAGCTTTCTTGTGGGGGTGTGGGGACACAGGACTTGGGATGGAACAAGAAGGGGAAGAAAGCTGGGATTCATCCTCCATTACCATAATAGAATTACAGTGGCGAACAAAGCAGGCATTAGTGCACCCTCGGTGGCATTTGGAGAAGACCCATCTCTCCTTCCTCTGCATGTCGGCCCTCGTTCTTTAAAGAAAAAGAAAATCTACTCTTTGTTCCCCCTTTCAGGAGCCTTGCCAGATTGCAACATGGGGCTCAACTGCACACAGACCTGCACAAACTAACTTCCTGCATATGCTTGTGAGTGCAACGTGCGCTTGCATGTGTGCACTCAGAGCTTCCTGGTGCCTCAATATTCAGCAGGCAGCTTGACATGCCCATCAGAAGAGATTACATCTACATAACTCAAACAAAACACTGTCAGCACCCTGCCCTTCCCTCATCCACCCATCCTTCCACCTCTGTCATCCTGCTTTTCTCTCCACCGTCTCCTCATCACTTTAACCTTTCAGTCTTTCCCTGCTGCCTCTCTTTGTTCTTTCTGTCCTCAGACCTCTGCATTGCCTGATGTAATACACTGCCAATGTGCCCACATATATCCCAGCTGTGTTACATCAAATCACTTAAATTAGTCAAAGAGATGAAGCAGGCAAATCAACGAAAGGTGACCTCTATATATTTATGACAAATGTTAACTTGGCATACCTGAGAAGACGCTTCCCTGCACACACAAACACACACACACACACACACACACACACACACACACACACACACAACTACGTGAGCGGTGGCTATAAGGAATAGCTGCTATGCTGATTCTCAGATTAGGTAACATGCAGCACTGCTGGTGTCAGATTGTCTCAGTGATAGTGAGAATATGGCGCCGTCATGCACAAACATAGCGATCTGTTAGGAAATGGACCTGCAACTTCTGGTCAGCTTTCTTCCACTGCATGACCCAGTAACACTCACCTCAACCAATGGGAGACAGGCAGCAGACACTGGAATGTGACTCTTCAATGCGATTCAGACAAATATTCTTTAGCTCACTTATTATTCAGGGACAATGAGTTCACCTTACTTGACTGGCTGAATTAATGAGATAAATGAAACAACTTTACAGAAATATGTGCCTCGTTTTTATGGATGATAATGTGAAATAATATAACAAAACATCAAAATAAACAGGATAATGTTTTTGAATATACTCTGTTATCTCAGTTTCATCTACAGTACAAGCTGACTTTGGAGAATCTTAATACCCTAAATCCTACAATAATAAATGGACTGCAGGAGGAAGCCTCGCAACTACGCATCTGATTCCCAGACCTTTGCTGCCCCCTAGTGAAATCAATGAAAATATCAGTCTCAGCTAATACAGTTTTCACTAAGTAACACTAATGTTACTTTGGCACAAATTAACTGTACCAGGAAAGACATAAGTTGAGCACTGACAAACATTACTCAGACTGCAATTACAAAACAATTCACTGTTCATTTCAAGTTTGAGAACTTCAAAAAATTTGTCAGTAAAAGTGGTTTTCAATAACTTGTCGAGCTCAGTCCATGTTTTTTTTTTTTTTACTTGGTTCTTTGGTATATCGAGTTGTGGGATATCACACTCAAAATCCTTCATTATCTTCATATCATTATTTTACTCTGAATGTGCTACATTCTCAAGACAGGGCCAGAGTTTTTAGAATACAAATGGGACACAGTCAGGAACTGCAGCCATAAAACAAGGTTAATGGCTTTCTACCCCCTACTGTAGATATGACTGTTCTGTGAATGATTGCCATCTCAACTTAATAGTACAGCGGATGTTTTCCTTTTAAAAGCACAGGAGAAAGACTGAGCTTGGACCTGGTTCTCTTTTTGCAGTGTAGCACGTGCTTATCCCCAGGGGTGAGGGCCTGCACGGGCCACGGCAAAACAACCCACCACTCCTCCAGCGTCCCACACAGACCCACTGTATCCGGTCGGGCTACCCAGGGTGGAAACACACGTATTCTGCTTGAGTAGGAACAAAAATATGCACCTCCACGAGAGACCCAAACACCGCAGGATAGTGCCTCTCTCCCCTCACAGGAAGGAGGCCAGGGCAGTTACACTGGGATCACTCTGTACATTCAAGCACTGAGCACACATTCATGGAGATACAGGCTCACATACAGCTTCAGCTAAACAGACATACATGCACATAGACACAACCAAAAACACAGGAAATGGGTCAGCTGCAGCACAGGTATCCTTTACATCCTCTTTTGGCTCCTACTGTCCGTTAGTGAAAGGGAATACCACCGTTTCCACCGCCCTGGGCCCGGCTGGCTGACTGTACAGCAGCTTATAAGAGGTCATTTCCTTCATAATCACCCCTACCTTCTCCTGCTCTAATCTGCCAAAGGACAATGGCATTTAGCTTAGGAGGGGGGGGGTTCCCTAGAGGAGGGGCATCAGAGGCATCCCTGTTACCTCACTGGTAGTCCCTGAAACACATAACAACACATGTTTTAGAATAAGCCAGGGGCATAGCTTGGATTTCTGGACTCTCTTGGGGTCGTGTCTGTATATAATAGACCCGAATTAACTTTTTTGCCTCTATGGTATGTGTAATGTTTACTTAAATATTTGTGCATTAGGCTTTTTCTTTTTCCAGCCTTGACATTTTATTGTATAGTTACCACTAATTCACTTCATGTACCCTGAGTGGGATCTCTCTGCAAAGTCTATTTTCTATTTACACATAAAACACACACACATGCAGTCACCAGAGGGTCTGGAAGTGGTTTACACTTTGTCAACAACAGTTTAGGAAGAGATCTTTCAACCATTTATTTCTGCCTTGTTGACTTAGCAGTGAGGATTTCCTATTGTACGTGGCATTAATATCATTAGATAAGTTTCCTGCTCTCCTACCTGCTGGGTGTGTTTATGTAATGAAGTCTGCAGTACACATCCCACTTTGTGTGCAAGTTTAACCTTGTTAGTGAATCATTTGTCTCTTTCTTACAAACATAACCCTGATCATTCTCTGGGGATTAGTAGAGTGGAATCATGTTAATACACGTGCAGGAGCTGCAGACGAGACCACACTAACAGACACAGGGAGCTACACGCTCCTGACACAATGCAACCTTTGATTCCTCTTTACTTCTGTAAATAACAGCCCTGACCACAACATGCACGCATGAAAGCCACAAAAGAGCCATTTTAAAGATAACAGGAGCTTTTTAAAAGATTATCTTGTCTGCAAGTCATTAGTGGGACTTGATAAGAGTTTGTCATCATGTGGTAATGTTCCAGAGATCCAGTTGTTCCCCTATACTGTCCCTCTCTAGCTCATGTCTTTCTTAAATGGGAGCAGTGTTGTGTTTTGGTGATGTGATGCTATTGTCTGCTGAACAGCGTGACATTCATCTTAATGGAATCAGATAAAGCAGGGGCCCTGAATACCTTCAACATAAACATCACCTGCAGCCTGCAGCAGGGGCCCCAGCAGCCAACCAGTCCGTAAACATCACAGGAAACAGACTGCTTATCCAATAGCAGTAGCTGAAATAAGGGCTACAAATCATTTCTAACCAGTCTGTAGAGTGTCTGCCTGCAGATATCAGTTGAGATCAGGCTGTGAGTTTCTTAGACGCCAGGCAATACCCCCCAGATGTGGGCAAGGGGAGGTGATGTTGAAGGGTGTGAGTGATTTTGTGAGAGATGTGGATATAACCTTTAGTGTAGATCCGGTTTCCTGTGAAGCCGATTGGAAGTGAGAAAGTGCAGAGAAAAGTGAGTAATATTACATAGATGCAGGTCAACACAAAGGACAACATGTATTTTATGCTCTTCCACCATATGCTCCACACAGGTCAAAAGGACAAGAGTGACACAACAATTAACACAGCTAGACAAATAAATATTCTCATAAACGCAGCAGCCACACAGCTCAAAAATAATTTCACTACCTGGGGTATGACCTGCTTCAAGAACGCTCCAAAATGTCTGGGGAGGGTGTTGAGAAAACAGTGAAAGGTGGGATAATTACAGAGAAAATGAGGGATGAACTCAGTGGTAACCCTCTGTGTGTGTGTGTGGGGGTGACAAACTGGAAAACATTTCACAGACACACAGGAAGAGATAGTGGGTTTTCGGTTGTTCAAGCAGGCTTGGACCTGCCCATCCTGGATAAAGCTATCTTTCAGCAGCACCAGAGGAGAACATACTCATGGGAAGTGGACGACCTGCTGTACTTGGCTGTTTATACCATACAGGCTGTACAGTGAGTTGACTCTGTCTCTTCTTGCTGCACAAAGAGATCTGGTTCAGTGGCTACCTATACAGATGCTTTGAGAATGCGTAAGAGAGATACTACAGCTTATAGGAGTGATATGGAGCCAGCTGTTTATTCTCACTGCATGCACTGCAGAGTAAAATAGTGAAATCCAGTGATTTCTATTTGTTAAACTGATCATAAGTATTTCTCACAGCTCTGGATCCAAACACACAACCTTGTGTTTTTGAAGGTGCTTATTTCAGGAAGGGCTGCTCAGAGGTAAAAGCCAAGCAGCAGATGGAAACAAGCTTTCCAGGAAATTAGTGGAGGGGGGCAGCAAGAACATGAGTTGGCATGGTGTGTGCTGTGTTTCTTTAGGTGGGACAAAAGCAAAGATGAGCAGAAAAAGAACAGACCAAGCACATATAAGGAGGAAAAGGGAAGTGAGATGAGGATGGCTTAGATGGGAGCTGTTATCAGAGCCATTTGGGTGGTAGCCTATGTAACAGCCGTGGGACAGGATAGGACTGGTGTAGTGAGGCCCTGCATACTGATGACCTGGCTGTAATGGCTGGATCGGCTCTCCGGCTGTTATTCATTAAGCCATTAAAGGAACACAATCAAGTCATTTGTGTGGCCTTCTGTTTCAGGCCGTTTTTCTTCACTCCATGCTCTGCTTATTGCAGGAATAGAGAGAAGAAAGAATACAGGTCAACGAATAAATCTAAGGATAAATAAATCTGAAAAGAGTGAAAACGGTCAGATCTGGGCAGTGAGCTGAAGCCAGCTGTTGGCCCTTCTTCTGGGTAGAAAAGACATAATTAACTGCGGAAGTGGCTCATGCGAGAACTAACTCACTTTTACGACAGGCTTGATTTATAAATGAAGATTCAAATTCAATTTACCTGTGTTAAAATTAAGAGAGGAAAACTGCAAAGAGCCCTTGATAAAACAGTTCTTTTCTTACACACACCTGCCATTAAACTGCAAAGACCCCAGGGTTAGTGCGCCCTCTTGTGTCCACATCTTTAAACAGGAAACTCACATAAAACATAAAGTTAAAATTGATTTTATTGCCATCCATATATGTGTTTTTTTTAATCTTTTAATATTTATATAGATTAAAGCATTAGGATCACTGTGTAAACAATGAACAGAGAACAAAGAAAAAAAAGACACCATTACAATGATGTGTTGTCTTTTTACAAAACATACTGTGTAAGGCATATCGTCTTCACCTACATGCCTGCATTTTGAACAGCATCATTTTGTAAAGTACATCTACGTACAAAGAAAAGCAGCGAGTGTTAAACCAGTGCTAAACTGTGAAGCGCCAGTACAGTACATGTTGTTTTCACAGTACTGCAGGACGTGACTGGAAGGTGAGACAGTGTGAGGGTAAACAGCTGATGTCTGCTGAGCTGACTCTGTACTGCCTCTCTGTGAGATCCTACACTATGTTTGGGGGGGGGGGGCGGGGGTGTGTGTGTGAAATGGATCAACAGAAGCAACATGTAGTCCCCCAAAAATAGGTCTGGGTTGCCATAGTGACACTGCCTGGGGTAACTAACAGCACTGATGTGTTTATGAAACACAGTAACACACTAAAAGGTCCTGTGGAGGGAATTCTTGTCTCATTTCAGGACAACCAAACACGCTACGAGGCAATTAAACGCACAATCACTAAAGTCTTTGTATTGTTACACAAATGATTCCAGTGATCAGCAGATACAGTGTTTACTATGCGAAAAAGAAGGAAAAGGCAGAGCAGAGGACACATGACAGCAAAGCAAGTAGTCAAGTTTTTGTGGTTGTGATGAACAACAGTGGGAGCAGCACAAATGATTTTTTTATGTGTGAATGATCCATCAGAGGTCTGATGAAATTGAGCTACAACACATTTTGACAGTTCTTCTTGTATTTAACACACCAGGGAACAAACTCATTAAACAAACATCAAAGCATACAGACAGCAAAGTATTCTACCAAGTCTTCATAAAAGTAGAAGATTAATAACTTCATTTGGGAAAAAAATGGAAAGGATTAATAAACGCCCAGTTTCTACTTAACCAAAAAGAGCTCTGCAGAACCTAATTAAATGGTATCAGCCAGGTGGCAGTGGCCAGACTCCTCTTCTCTCTGTGCAGGGAGATAATATACTAGTGCAGTGTCTAATAAGTGCAGGGTGGCCTGGCTAACTCGTTTTACTGCTATCCCCACTGATATAGCTGCAGAGGCTTGTGCAGCAGTACGCTTTGGTCAGCCACTCACACAGCAGCACCTGCTGTGGATAAAAAGTCCAGGCTGTTATGTGTCTTTCTAGAGCAACATTATGCCTCAGTTATAGAGATGGTCACCCAAGATAGCCTCAGAAATACTATGGTGTTTCTATGTGGTGTTAAACCCAAAGTGCAAAAACTGAACCTTGGAATTCAGTTAATGGGGTAGTGGGCTTCAAAATAAGACAGGGGCATGTATTCTCTCAGGACAAATGAAATCTTAAACCTGCAGAGTTACAACAGTACTTGGAATGATTAAAACAGGCACCCAAAATCAAGCTTAACAAGAAACTATTACCAAATCAAAAAGTTAAATTCATTACCCAACAAACACACAGATATCTGATATCAGATATCATGGAATGCACTAACAAGTGTGTTTTTTGTGGTGTTGTTACATGCACACACATATGCACACAAACACACTGTGGCACACATAACCACTAAACATCAAGAAACTCATGGTCACAGACACAGGCCCACTTCAGTGATGGACTGACAACTTCACATGGAGAAAACTCGTATCTTCTCTCTTTTCATGTTGTGGACATAACAACGATTCCCCTTGATGCTGAGACAAAGTTCATTCACAAATGTTAAGTTACTGAAGCTAGACCGATGCTTGATCTGCACCAAAGGGTATGCTGTCCTAGTCTTCCAAACCTCCGGTCTGTGAGGTCACTCGGTACTCTCCTGCCCCAGCTCGACTTCCTCCTCGCCAAGAACTGCTTCTGGCATACCTCCCTCTCCCTGAAACAGCTCCTCCATCAGCTGCTGCCCAGCTGTGCCAGCCCGTGATGCCCACAGAGCAGCGCCCTCCCTCAGGCCCAGGGAGCGTAGCAGCCGTGCATAGTCCAGAAATGCAGTCTCGATAAATTTATGTGGATGCAGATCAAGGAGAATTCAGGGCATTTCATGGCATGTATTTCTATATTGACCTGCTCACAGAGGATCAGATAATTCCTAGATAAAAAATCTCACTATAACACAATACTGTTACTGCCATGCCAATTATTTTTGTGCTATTGCACGGTTAAAATTTAGCTGGTCTTTGTGCTTGGCCCCAATTTCAAGAAAATAGGGTCTTTATGTTGGTTCATCCAAAGTGTGTCACCCATTCGTTTTTTTTTAAGAAGAGAAGAAATAAATCACTGGAAGAAATCCTTTCCTGCAATGACGGGTGGCTCCCTTGGAGGAGACTTAGGAATGGCCAGGAGCCAGACCAGGAGCCCACTAAAAGCCTGCTCTTGGTCTGGGCTCAACTAATCCATAAATTGCTTAGTGGCTACAAGCCAATTGTTATCAATAAGTAAGCCAAAGGGGATGTCAGTGTATGTACAATAATCCATTAGTAGGAAAAATATTGTTATAGGGTACATCCATTGATATTTTTATGTTTTGCTTCTCCTGTTGTATTTTAGTGTATTGTTGACAGTTAATATAAAATCCATTTTATATAGGTTAGCTTCATAAAGAAATATGTTTGATAGAAAAGGACTGTGGGTTAGAGCTGATTTATCCAGTAGCCACTGAAACTGTGTGACAACAAATCTGATCTCTTACTCTGCTGACAAGTGAACACAGTCACAGTGTTAGACCATGTCATTTCCTTTATATCTAAAGCACATATACTGTATTTACAGTATATGTAAAAAGAAGAAACACAAATGTAGTACGTGATTAACTGTGATCAATGATGGACACCTAATTTTTTGTTTTTAAAAAAATATTATAAAAGATTATTGCTTTCAAAGGCCTATTTTGAGGGATACGAAAAATAATACACACAGCAAAACTGATGTTTAATGCTATAGTTGGGATATATCAAAAGTTTTCTAGCAGTATTCAGGTGCAATAATACATTTTAAAGTCATGGTTGGCAGCAGAACTGAGCTCTGTGAACATGTGAAATGTATCTTGATGTGCTCCGTGGAGCATCTAAATGGATCTTAATTATGAAAAAGTTCACTGCTCAGGTCTGTAGCAGAGATGGACAGTTAGCAGCAGAGTAAACTCTGGTTATAAATCACCTTCAGAGTACAGTAAAACATCTTCAGAAAGGATATTGGAAGAGTCATTAGCCTCCATCACCCCATACTTCAGACAGGCTTCGATGAAGAGGGCGGCACGATCAAATTGCCTCATACTGCTCAGGAGATTGAAGGAGGAAGAGAAAGACAATCAGAAGGAGGAGGTGGAGATACTCTCAGAAACCAGGCATCCTCCCTGCCTTGATGTCTGACATCCTAAAGCATACAACCCTGTCGTCCTGATGTCTCACTAATTCTTTGTGAGAGCTTTTTGCTGCCAGAAGCAACTCAGAACACAAACTGTCAAGGAAGAGGACAGGTAGAGCGAGAGCAGATCGATGCTGAGGTAAAAGATACAGGGCCGTGCGCTGCAAGTGTCCTTCAGTTTGTTCAAGATGAGAAGGAGAGGAAGACACTGAGAAAGACTCAAGTGTTTATAGTTGTGGATGGATGAAGACAGGAGCCAAACAGAGGAAGGTCAAAAAGGAACACTCACATGGTATACACAATCGTATAATGGAATTGTTAAGGAAATCTTAATTTAGCGAATAATTTCTGAGATCTGATATTTGCATGTGCGTATTTCTGTGAATATAATTTAAAAAACACAGTTTTTAAAGGGCTTGTGTTTTTTATTTTAAAATCCAATACTTTTTAGGACCTCACACTTAGACAATGCCAAACCCTCATTAATTTGAAATACATGAATATAATTAATATTACGCTCATAATAGCAGAAATCCTGGTTCTTACCTGTGGAGCATCTCTCCTACTTTGTGAAAGCAGCCCAGGGAGAGCAGCACCAGGATGGCTTTGGACTTCTGGTTGACCTGGGGGGAGCACAGGTGCTCTGCCCAGCGCTTTAGCACATCAGCGCTCTCTGCTGGGTTCAGACGCACCTGGAAGCACATATTTAAGCCTGAAGGCTTGAGCTCCAAATTCAGCAAATTAACACTATGAATATTTAGCAAACACATATTTATGTACAAACCTTTTTACAGTATTTTATTTTAATTACTTTAATTACCAATACATAATATAAAAATCCAAGAACTGACACATCTAACATCCACCCACCCCCTACCACTTATATTTCTACAAATTATCCAAACACTTCACAGTGTCTGATGGTCCCTGTTGATGTATACCATCATGTTGAGTTACCTTAGCCAGCCAGGCAGCTCTGTTCCACTCCCCATAGGTCTGCAAGTAGCGGCAAGCATCCGCAGCCTTGTCAATCAAACACAGCAGCTGTACTCCCTCTGACAATCCGCAAAACAGGAGAATTTGTAGAAGTGTGAGATGTAGAAATCACCAGAGTGATGATTTCATTACATGCTGTAAATCTCAATACGCAGCCATGGATCGGCTCCAATCTAAAAGCTTTTTTTGAAATGCAGAATCTTCAATTGCTGAAAACATTTTATAACATTTCACATCGTGAAACATGTATATAGAATAAATGAAAGACATGTAAAGAAGCTTTTAAGGTTGCAGATGCCGACACAATGAATGCTCCATGTACTCATTAAAATGAAGGCAGACATAATAATACTACCTGCTAGCTTTCCATTAGCAATCATGTTGGTGGCTACTAGTTTGATGGTGGACTGTGAGGGGCCTGAGGAGGTGATAGTGGTCACCAGGCAGGCCTTGAGTGAATCACAGTAGTAGCTGGTGTTGTCTGCACTCGTCTCTAATAGCAGCTGCACTGCTCTGTCCGTCTGAGAGCGACAGCAAAGAGATGAGCATTTAAAGACTGAGGTAACAAAGAGAAACAAGGCATTAGCAGTGTGGGCAGGTAAACACTGTGTGAGCTGAACAAGACAGGATTGCAAGGGGAAATTATGTTTATTATCTTGCTTTTCATCTGGTGTAGACGAAGGCTCAAGCTCACACTGGGTGTCAGCTCAGCCTCGGTCTTCCTGCCTTTTGGAGGATTGCTCCTCGAGCACAGAGTCTGATGATTACAGTCTGTGATTAGAGGGAGAGTAGTGACATTGAGAGGGGAGAGAGGTGACTGCAACCCCTGAAGGCTGAGGCACCATGAGAACAGAGGCAGCACTTATCACCCATCTTGTTTCATTAGGTACCACAGCACTGATATGACCTATTTATCATTAAGGCAATATGTGTGTATGCACAGCTAAGGTGTTAAAAGATGTTGAAGACACTATAGAGTCTGAAAACTGTCACTACATGCGACATCTAAAAATAACAACAAAGATCACTGTTGAAATAATTATTTGTACATAATTGGGAAGTATGGGTAGTGTAGTACTTACCTGACCCAGCAGGAGGAGCTGGTCAGCACATTTCTTAGTGTGTTCATAGCTGGAGCGCTTCACCTCCTGCAGATGAACCCGATCCAACTGGAATTTCTGTTGAGCAGTAAGAGGGGAGTCATAATTCAGCTTTTCACAGTGCTTCCAAATAGCCATGGTCAAACTTTGTGTGTGTGTGGGAGGTGGGAGAGATGAGTTGGTGCGCACAGCAAAGACATTAACAGAGTAATGAGGACCAAAAAAAAAAAATGTGAAGGACAACTATAGTTAAAGGATGGAGTATAATTATAAAGTGTTTAAATATTCAGGGCTTTTCACAATGTTTCTTTTTGTCAGGGCTTCCCATACTGATGTTCATTACTGGTGATTTTGTCCCCATTATTTTATTCCGTGTACCCCGATAGGGATCACTTTTTTTTTTTCTATGAGCAAATGACAGGCATGAAGTATAAAAACAACAATGGATGCTTCAAAGAATGAGAGCTCATCAGCTTTATATGAGCACTACAGGGAAAAAAATGATGAAATGAGGGCAGATATAACAGCCGAAAATAACGTCCAGTGCATGTGAATATTTGTGCATCTCCATCTACCACAGAAGCTTTGTTTTGTGCTTTCATTTGATGCATTCTCCTGTGATTCACAGCCGTGAGCAGAAATCCTTGCAGAGATATCAAATAAGTTTAGTAGCTTCAGAGCCGTGTTCTCTATATTAGATTTTTAGATATTAGTAACTAAAGTCAGATTGCTGCCACTGAAACTGCTTCATGACAACAGAATCCAAATGCTGCTCCAGACAGTCTGGGTAGCTCTTTGAAAGTCCTTTGTGGTCACTGCGTGGCCCCTCATTAACAGGGAGCAGAACTTCTACAAAAACAGAACTGTACATCCATCCATTAAAAATACACTAAAAGAAAAAACATTTTCAATAGGACCTCTACTGAATTACATTAGACAGCCCATTAACACTGTACAGTTTCAAACTGCTAAAAGCTACTACATATTTTTTTTAAGTGGATAATTGTGTTTCATCAAAAAAGTACACATTTTTCTTTTCCTCTGCTTCCTTGGTACATATTTAATTAATATAGCCTTAACCCAGAGAATACCCAGAGAATACCTTTCTTCACTTGCACAGTTTTTAATTCATACTCATTCTGTGTTTTTGAAATTATACCTCTAAAGTCAAGTCCAACTAAGTTCTGCAGCCTGGACACCAATACAATTGGTGGCACAAAACAAGTACAAAACAAAGAAATAAACCTTCAATGAAGACCTCCTTTCTCTATGGCAACATAAAGGTGGATGTCTGTTCCCTGGGCTGTGTGGCTGCCATGTCAACCAACAAAGTGAGCCCAAGAGGACCAATCAATGGGCAGCTTCAGAGGAAATTTTCCCTGCATAACTCTGCATAACAAACTGGGCCGATAATTAAAAAAAAAAAGGCCTCAGACGCTGGTTAAGCTATGTGATCAGCAAGATGCATTGATCTGAGGAACGACACAAAACAAACAAGAGAGGGATTTGTTTTAATTCAGCATATCCCAGTGTGGGTTAGATTCGTTGTTGGAGGAATTAAATGTAGTGAGGAATGAAGTGAAAGGGTTTTGACCTCAAAGGCTTAAAGGTGTGAGTTGCTTCCCTTAAAGACCGGGGCTTAGTAAGACACGAGAGGAGATACACCATGTCATTAATAATGGATTGTACCGTGTGACCGGGACAACACTGTTGACACTGTGGACAGCAAGGGACACGATGTTGATGTGTGTTTACGCGTGGTCTGATTTAAGGATACTAACTGTCCTGTGCAGCTCCTGTGAGGATGTTTTTAAATGTTGACCGCTACAAATGTGTATTTCTTTCTTATTTATTGTTTCTGTTTAAAGAAAACAGGAAAAAAAACAAAAAGAGGGTAATACTTTTGCTTCTGCTCATTTTACTGACCTGGAAGTAAAAGCTCTCACACAGGACGTCATGGCAGATGTCCAGGTGGTTCTGAGGTGAAGGCTGGCTTCCTTCGCTTTGGGCATGACCCTCTGCATTGGACACACTTAACTGACGAGCCTGAGCGAATGACTGGAGGTAGTGGGACGCCACTGTCCAAAAGTGAAGGTCTGACTCGTCCCCGAACAGCCTGCAGTTTACCACAACAACGTCATCAGCTGATAATGTTGTCTCTGGAGTCGTCAGTCAAGTTCTGCAAAACTAAATCAACTTTATTTTCCTAGTAGCTCGTTCACGAATGACTATATTTCCTGTATCTTCCACTCAACGCCTAATTCTTTTTAGCAAACTCCCCTCTCCCCCTCCATCTGCTTTCTCTGCTGTCATTTACTCTCCTCAGCCTCCCTTTAACTCAAGCACACAGCTGTTGCTAGGTTACCTTGCCACATTAACAATGGCATGACAACTTGCACGGTCGGATGCGGAGGTATAATCATGAGCTATCTGTGAGAGCACAGACGCAGCATTCATGGCACAAAAAGGCTCCATGGAACTTTCCAGGTAAATCACGGCTTTAATAACGGGATGCAAACAGGGAGGGAGATATTGTGTTTCTGTGCAGACGGGCTGTTCTAGATTTGTCAGATGCTCGAGGGAAATGAGAACTGGAGCAGAGACGAGATCAGAGTTGCTGACACCAGCTTTCATCTCAAGCTTTTTTGTGGAGAAACAGAATCATGGCAATATGGCTCCAGCAAAAATAAGCCCTGGTATTTTGACAGATAATTAGGCATTTTTAAAATGAAAATATACACCAGCCCATTTGGCTTATAAACTTTTCTCATCATCTTTCCCTTTTACATTACATATTCGGAATGTCACTAAAATGCTGCATTTTTATAATGATAAACCACAAAAAGCTGTGAAAAATTAAATTACTGTATGATATACTGTAGCTGATAGATGAGAAAGATTTCTGTAGGCAATTTACTCCTAAATGATCTAATTATGTCTTGCTTGTTTGAATAAATGAATGAAATGGTGAACAACAATGAAAAGTATCTCTGACTCAAAAGACCAGTGTAAAATGTTCTGTCATACATAACAGCTTCTGTGCTTATCGTTACATGTTCGCAGCACATTAAACCTTTGACGACAGAGAAAGTGATTCTGATTTTCAACCAGATTCCTACATTTCAGTTGTGAACAACAAGAAACTTTACTCTGTATTGCCTGTGGAAAAAAAGTGGATATTCAAGTTGAACTCCAACTTGGACACCATGACGACTAAAACATTTGTCAATGATAGGAAGCATTTATAAAAAAAGCAAATTCAACAGAAAAGAGTTGTATTAAATAATCAACTATGTAGCAATAAATTATTCCTTTAGCAAAACAACTGTGCTCAAGAACACACAATGTGCCCTGATGACAAACAGCAGTAACCCCATGCTGAGTGGTAACTCACCGTGAGACCAGGAGGCAGCGCTGAAGCAGACTGAGCTCTGGGTCCTGTAGCACACTCTTCATGTCACTGGAAAGCCAGTCAGATACAGACGGTCAGATCACAGTAAAAGTCAATTATACTTTTAAACACAGCAGGCCCAGTGTGGCTGCTACCGGAGATTTCTTTTATCTGTGCACCCATAAACTACATGATCTTTGGGCCTGCTGCCTAAACACAAAGGACACTGTAACTCCAACTGCAAGCCGAAAGCATAGAAACAAAAGGTTACACTTAACACTGATATATGATTATGGGCATCATGACATTAATAATAAATATTGCAGTTTGAGCTGAAGTGCGTAACTGCCATGAGAAGACAAAGCAATAGTGTAATAACTCACTTAGACAAGGAGTTGAGTTGCTCCTGGATCAGGCCTTTTATTTCATCTTTCTCATTGTAGTCTCTGAAACAAAGCAATCAAAACTCAGTCAAATGGCACCTCTCGATTTCTCTAAAATAAAACCTGACCTGAAATTCAATGGGAAGCTGAGAACCTGCTTGTTGTGAGTAGTTGATCTGTGGTGCCAGGCGATAATTCTACTCTAACATTTTCATGAGTTCAGGTAGCGCACCCTGCATGCACTGCTAATGTTCAGTAAGTGCCTGAATTTCGATAAGGGAGCTAAATGTGTTTAATAAAAGGAAACAGTGCAACACTGAGTTAAATGGGTCATAATCACATCAGGCTATGGTTAAACACAGATGTAACTGAAAAAAAGTCTCTCAAGATGGCTTCTATTGGCTCCCATGTTGACTTGTTTATAAAGGTGGTTTGCTTACGCTGGAATATTGGTTATTTTTTATGAAGGTAATAAACTGAATGCTTAGGCGGCTGGCAGATATTACGGTGGTACAAGAGGCAGGTCCTGTGCCTTAATGGTTTGGAATTATTTCCATATTTTATCCATCCATATGTTGAAGAAGACTGTGGTCCGTTAAAAATTGGATTTATTTCTAAATAAGAAACTAATTTTAGTCTATTACTTAAAAAAGAATCTTAAATTAGCCTCAAATCCAAATGGGACTATCAAATTTTGACCATGATCCCAATGCAAACCATCTGCTGAAACTGAGACTAAAACTAGCCAAACATGTTTTATATGTTTAGGAATTCAAATTTTCTCTATTCTCTTATTGAAGTCTGTGCTAAAAGGAGGTCAATCTAACTGCTGTTTAAGTTTAACAAGAGAGTGACAGCTTATCTTCATCCCCAGGCTGAACAATGTGCAGAACACAAGTTCAAATGCAGTTTAACCTTCAGCGGCCCCGCTGCCTCACTGATGCACACTGTGTGGATATCAATAATTGAAAAAAGTAGCCACTATTGATGTGCTGCTCAGTTTATTTGCTTGCAAAGCCTTGCTTTAAGAATAGTTGCCAGGTTCCAGTTTTTATTTTGCAGCTGGTGTATCCAGCTGCCACGAGTTACAATTAATAAAGAGTGGAATGAGTTTTACATAGCCAGACAATTAATTTAAAATGCTTTGGTCAGCTCTGATACTAATCTGGCAGACTGGCTCAGGACATTCCTGGCACTAAAAAAGTCTGTTTGCACAGATAAAACACCATGTTTTATTCTTCAATTACTGGAGCTTTACTTATCAAGGTCCTTACAAATTACTTTCAACAAAATTCTTGTGTGCTACAGTACTAAAAATGAAAAGGAAAGCATCTAATTATTTTTAACAAGGTCATGACTTTAATTTTTACTTTAATTCCTTAGTTTGGAGCTATAGGTTTTCATTGCGTTCTTCGCTCAGTCTAAAAATAAGTGATGAGGAAACAAACTGACCATAGGCGTGAGATTAACGTTAGTGTAAGTGTCTCCATGTTAGCTGTAATGCTTCTGACATCATAAAGGCGATCATTTTAGCATGGACACTCTGACTCTGACATAGAGACTTACATTTGAGTGATGTCCATGGTGAAGGTTCCAGACCATGGCTGGAGCAGGAGGAAAGCCTTGAGGGTGAGAGCAGCTCGGGGAACCAGCAGGTAAGGACACCACACTGGATCTGGACATATTCCCCACAAATTAGGAAGAACTCAGCATTAATAACACTACTATTTTTATCATCACGGGCAGCATTCCCTCACTTACCAGTCAGGTCTTGTTCATCCATGCGGTAGCTGGCAGACTTCATGGCCATCTCCAGTACTCGGATGCAGCCATCATCTGAAGCCAGTACGACCTTGTCTGATGTGCACCAGTCAATGTCTAGAACGCGGTAGTTCATGTTGCGACCGATCCGCATGCTGCTGACCATTTGGACCTGCAAGAGAGAAGTTAGCCTTAAACTGTCAGCTGCAACAAGTCTGGGGAGACTGTGAGAAATGAGCCCTTATTCAGAAAAAGAAACACAGATAGGACAATTTTGAATTCAATAAAAGCCTGCCAGACTAAAAACTCTGTGAACTAATTTACATTGAATATAGCAGGATACAGAATGGAAGACTAAGTGGACAAACGGCCTTTCCAAAAGGTGTTTTCCAAAGCCTCTCTCTCTCTGGCTTTTTATCAAACTGAATGGGAGTCAGTGCAAGCCAAATATCAGCAAAGCTCAGAAGCAATTTGAAAGCCTCTCCTGTGTTTCCTCTTCTTCCTCATTCTCTCTTCCCTCTCTTTCCTTCTCCTTTCATGCTGCTTGTTTCCCTCTGCAGCTTGATCCATGTGTTGTCTGGTCTTCATGACTGGGGACTGAAAACTGTATCTTATCTCAGCTCCAGTCTAGAAAACACATCCCTTGATCCAGTCAACAGTTTTCTATGGGGACCACCTCCCTCCACTCTCACAGAGCTTAATACACCGGAGAACATATCTGTGTCCACGTTTATCTGTCTTTCAATTCGTAGCACTCTTTAGTCTGTGTAAACGAAGAAATACTGAGGCATGGATTCAGATAACAAAAAAAAGTTCACTCTATGACATCAAATGATGAAGTGGTGCATTGTCTAGCTGGAAGCATTCTCAGATGAAGTGTAATGAAGACTGTGCAGAGACAGGACTTTCTGGGTGATGATGAGTTCCATAAACAAAGTTAAAGAGAGAGCAAGGTTGCACGCCGCTTACAGGATTCGAGATCATCCATCCTGCTATGGCTGAGCGCATATATGTCAGGGAAAAGCTTTTAAGACTTCTGTATTTGTACTTACAAGTGCACTCTAATGATTCTTTAACACAACAGGAGAATTACAGCAGATATACTATTACTACAGCATTAGGCTGAGAGAGGACATTAGTTAAATATACACCACTACAACATTGTAGTGCTTCTGTGCTTACTGGGCTATGGAAATACATTCATTCTGCCAAAGTAAATTTCTGTCTAATCAATGAAACAACCGCAATTTTCTTTGTCATAATGACATGTCACCGGCAACTGCCAATTGCTGGTTTATGAAGCCTCACCTCTTTGGTGTCCCAGACCTCTGCTCCATCTGTGTACATGACCAGCAGCTTTTGATTGCCTTTCCCTGGGGCAAAGCGAATCTTCTTCACCCAGCCACGATGTGTCGGTATTCCCCTGAAAACACCAACACCACTGATCTTTATGGGACAATTCCAGCCACTTGTTTCCACTGATTTGGTAAAGTTGAAAACCATAGACTGAAAGCTAACCCATTAACCTTCTGGTTAGATTAACGTTTGCCACACGCATAGATAAATAACTATAATTCATTATTACAGCAATACAGTACAGTATGGGAGAAGAATGAGTAGCAATGTAATATCACAGCATGAAGAAGAGTTTAACTGTCACCTGGACAAACGAGCTTTGAGGTCCCAGAAGTTGAGATTGCCGTCCACGTCTCCAAGCACCAGCGTGTCACCTTTCCAGGCAATGCAGGCGATACTGCCCATGCTTCCCTGCAACACAGTCAGAGAAAAACACATTTACTGCGGGAAGATGTTAGTCTTTTTGAAGCATGCTACTGAAATTAAGCTAAACATTCCTTTGACAGTTTTAAGAGAAGGTCTAAATTTTAATTTTCACACACATAAAGCTACACTGTATGATTTACTGTCCACTAGCCAAACTAGTGAGCTGCTGTAATTGTATCCTCTAAGCACTGAGATAACCTATATGAATTTTTAAAAATCTAATCACCAATAACAATTATGCCATGATGTTCACAAGTCACGTCTTTAATGCAGCCAACCAGTGGGGTGGTTAAAAAAAAGTGCAATCCCATCAGCATAAAAATCCCCATTTCCCCCCCAGACTATAAAACATAAAACAGTTTTAAAATTAAACCCTGCTCTTCAGCATTTTATATTTGACTGTGAATGAAAACAGGAAAATAAATTAAAATCTGTGGCAGCCAAGTGGTAAACAAGCATCGTGAGTTTAAGTAAGGCTATGGCAAAAGATGGAGTGCTGATGTGAAGACATTACGTGTCAGTTCACCTTGAGTGCGTGGATGACAGGAGAAAACTTTTTGGGTGAGTTTCCCCGAGAGAGATTTGAAAATCTTCTATCATGCTGAAAAGACTGTAAAACCCTCTGGGGTATGCAAATCTTTGAGCAATGAATCTACAGCCATCACAAAGACGAGGCTTTAAAATCCCTAGGTAAACCTCTAGTGTCTGCCTGAGTGGTGAGAATGGATACCTGTGGTGAGAGACGCTTTTACAATCTAGAATGAAATAAACTAAATAAAAATAAAACAAATGTGGCGAAGGTGTAAAACTGTGCTGTTTTTAACTAACAAGACACGAGTAATCAACAATAACCCAGAAGGTGCTACCATAGCAGCAGGAGTCAGCCGAACACAATTACAAGTCACTTCAGAGAAAGTTCCTGATGTCAAAGTTCAAAAGACAAAAAAAAAAAAAAAAAAAGCTTTTTATGGTACTGTGGTGAGAATGGATGCTTCAGCAACTAAACGCCTTTCTCTAATTAACAATCGGAGGGTCCTTTGTTAGTGCTGACATGCAGTAAAGGAGTGAATACATCCTGCTGCTTTGACACTGCCACTGCATCTCTGTAGTCATCCAGGTGAAAAAGAAAGCTGTCCTCTGCAATTGCTTGTTTATGTTTACCAGCCGGGCTGTTGAACTGTCAAAGCTAAAAGAAAGGGGTGTCTTAAATGTGTATTGTAGTTTCTCTGAACCTCAGTGTTAAACACCATGAAAAGAAAATAAACCTGGACACAGGATAAAGAGGGGGACTGACAACTTTCATTTTCTATAGGAGAAAGCAGTGGTTTTTTTTGGAGCTCCGAACATGACAAAATGTTGACAAAATGCAGATAATTTGATCACAAAAGCAGGAAAGTAATTGATGCTACCGCTACCAAGTTACAGTTCTCTTTGACACTGACAAACAATAATATATGCTGGATAAAAAAAGATTCCATTTTTAAACATAAGAGAAATGACGCAAGAACAAATAAAGATCGAAAAGTACAAAAAAGGGAGTCATTTGTTTTTTTTATCTGAAGGTGCACTCAAGTGACAGGAGACCCGCCCATGTCCACAGAAAGTAAACATGTAAACCGGGAAAAGCAAAGACTAACAACATATTAAATGCAGAGGGAGAGTTTGCAGAGCGTAGAAACAGCTTTGTGCAGGAGTCTGTGGACGACCTTCAAGGAGTTCAGGAGAATATGAAGTTAAAAAAGACACACAAAGAAGACACACAATGTCTGGACTCACATCAGGGGGAATTCGTGCACCATCTTTGACTGTGTTCCCCTCTACGGTGATGTGGTACACTTGTCCATCTGTGTCAGTGAAAACAAAATGCTCCCTGGCTGAGATGGCCTGGCTGGTCTCTGACTTGCTCTCTGCATCCTGCAGCAGACTGTAGTGGAGAAATCAGAATCAGACAGCACTCGCAGAAAAGCACATCGGGTCAGGATTTTCCTCTTTCCAGTGTGAATTATTTTGTCTGCACTTGGCCATATTGTTATTCCGTATGTTTGTACTGTATGCTGCTGTCATTGACAAGGCATTATCAACACCACGTGAAGTCCCAGTAGCAAATATGCAAATTGTGAGCAATCAGACCTCAACACACATTTCACCTTTATGTAAACATTACTGCAACAATATCCACTTTTATGTAATCAAAGGGTAAATATTATCAGTTAATCAAAATCATCAGATGAACAGAAGATTTTACTCATAAGTGTCAGCCTGCCTCAGGGTCTGCATCCTGCCTTGGAGCTTTCTATCCTGGCAAAAAGCTTTATAACACTGACCTGATGACTGAGGACTCAACACTAGTCTGCTCGGCATCTGACACCGTCTGCCGAGCAATTGCCTCCCTCGCTGCCATCTGCTTCTTTTTCAGACTCTTCAGGTTGTGGGATGGGGACCATTCCTGTTTATACAAACATACACACGCGCACATGCACAAACACGCACATATAGGGTTCCAGTGAACAGTGACAAATCCAGACACCAAACATATCTGCTGAAACAGCAAACCATTATAGTGTACAAAGTTAACCAAGACAAGAGGGGAGGGATTTACATATACACTAGGTCCTCATATAAATTAAACAAAGGCACACAAGAGAGCTGTTTTCCCCGCACTCCTGTCTAGCTGCAGGTTCACTGTGGCTATAGTCTGGTTGACTTGAGGTTGTAATCAATATGGAAACTAGCTACTGTAGCAATATGGGGCTGGAGGAGGCAGACATGTATTATTAAGGCTACTGGTGATTTTATCTCTAATGTGGAGGGTTTTTACAGCCCCAGCATAACTCTTCTTTTATGAGAATTTTTCTCATAATGCCTAATGAAGCCACTGTTTTTAGCTGAGCTTGGAAAAATTTTCCAGACCAATCTTTCAAATTGCCTACAAAAATAAAAACAGGGGAAGGTCGAAGGTCAAAACATATACAGATCTAATACCAAAGGGAAGAGTCCATAATGAGAGTGGAGTTTGTAGGTAGTAAGTAAATGTGTAAATGAGCATACCGAAAAACATATTGAGCAACATTGTATTTCATCTTCAATAGCATTCAGCATTTTTCCTTGTATCTCACTAGCACCGAAACCTAGACTGTTTTTATTAGTATTTAGATTTGTCAGTACCAATGCAGTAACAGTGGGGAAGTTCTTAGCCATCTCTCTGAGAAGTGTCCCTGTCCTGATATCCCACAGCTCCAGGGGTTTGTCTCTGAACACCACCACCAGGTATTGTCTGAGAATGAACAAACACACATTCCATTTCAAAGTATGCACTGCCCATGGCACCACTGTACTGTTTCTGGCAAGTTGCTGAATTTAAATAGGGTCTCAAAAATTGGTTGTCATGTGCCTTCGCTGTCTCAACATTGTCTATCTTCAAGTATGCTATGTGTCACGTTCGAGCCAATAACAGTGACTGAATGAATTCATGTTTATCTAGCCATGGTTCAAAAAGCTTTTTGTACTCGTATGGTACAGAAGGATTTTAGGTTGAGGAATAATTTCGACAAGAACTTAAATGCAACAAGGATGAATTTTTCCAACTAGCCTTGCTGTGTGTTTAACTACCTTTTCCATATTGCCATATGCCTTAGTTACACCAGCAGCATCTTCTTACAAATTTGAATCAGATATTCAGACTTGTGATCTGTAGTTAATAAGCGAATTCCCCAGTTAATCTATAATTGGCCAAAGGTTTGCAGCCAAGCAGAAACCTCCCCTTTAAAAAAAGCTACCATGCGACAACTGCTCATCCTTCATGTATCTAACCTTCAGCTGCTGCAGTATTAAAAATACTGCAGAACTTTAGTTTATTAAAGTGTATGAAAGTCATTAAACTGTACTTTCCTGTAACAACAACCCCCAGGCCTGTGTTATTATGAGATTGTGAGCTGTTGCAACTTGCCTGATTAAACACTAAAAAAACATTAAACAATAACACAGAAGGACAGATAAATATGATGCTGTCTAATATATATTTTCCACTCCTTTTATCCTCTGAAGTGTTGCATGTAGAGTGCAGTGACTCTGTTGAAAATACTACATTGTACTACATATATTACCTACATAGCTTTTGAGTAAAACTTTACTAAAACTACTATTTAGCATATAGCTAAAATACTATGCCAACAGTAACAGTAGCTCAGGTGATATGAAATGTATGAGCAGAGAATTAACAATCCAAATACTGCATCGATTGAAAAGGTTTTTTTTTTTGGGGGGGGAAAATAAACAACCCAATAAACAGTGAATCTGTACAGACTTAGCAGACTTCCATTTCGAACTATTAGGTAAATATACATAGATGCATGATATAGAAACAAAACCAGGTAAGACAGCTCCATGCAGGGTTAGGGTGAAGGGCACTGTGTAAATGACATGAATGTTTGTGTGCATCTCAGGTAAAAACAGAAGACTGCATGGTGGTGTTGGTATTCGGTCTTGGCGGTGGCGTGGAGAGTAAGCAACTCACTTGAGATGTGACACTTTAATCATCTCAATGGGTGGCTCATCGTTACCTCGCTCACCTCTGAATGCAAAGCATCTGCCTGGAAAACACAACGGAGATAGAGAGAAAGTGAGAGGGCCAGGGGGAGGAGGTGATGATGAAAGACAAGACAGTATCTTTCTTTATACCTGTGAAATGACAGATTCATCTCATTGCAGGGCATCTTGGTTTTATCTCCTTCATCAGAACATATGGAGCATTACGTACCCTCTGCACCTGCCCTGAGCCCTGCTTTCATTCACAACTTTCCTCCCAAGGAAGCAGGCATTATGCAGAGCGTCAAGGTGTCCGTTTAAGCAAAACAAGATTGACCTTCGGGTGTATCATATTGCACTCACCTAAGAAAGTGCTGATCTGATTTTGCAAAGGACACTTAGAAAGAGGGCCTGTTTAAAATGTACCAGTGACAGAACAGCTGGTGGTGTTTTGGGCGAGGGGATGACCTCACCCAGTTGTGTTGAGGCAGCAGCTGTTGTGTACCAGAGGGGAGGAAATAACAAAGCATATGGTGTAGAAAAAGACTTTGGAGACCTATTGTCCCCTCAAGGCTAATGCAGCTCTCGCCTCTATTTCCTTTTTTTGTTTTCCACAGCAGAATGGGTCATGTAATTGAGTAACAATTACTGCATCTCACTCTTCAGATTATCACTCTACAGACTCTAATCACATGTCAAATCTGCATCCATAAACACACACACATACACATCTCAGTCTTGACTACAGTTCACAGTGCAGCAAATATAGCAATAAAGGATGATTGCGTAAATAGCTACCTCCAAGTGTTGGGCAAATGGTACCTGCCATGATTACCCAAGTGTAAACAGTGTCCTCATCTGTATACATGTTTATACTGCATGTGTGGCAATTGAAACTGAGTTAAATACCACTTCTCAACACCCACACTCCCCAGTTATGGCAGCACACAAAAAAATTGTTTCACACACAAAAAAAAAAACATTAATCCAGAACAGCTGCTCTCACTGCTAAGGGAACCATGTATCACCACAATTGAGTAAGGCAAGAAAGGAAGATGGTTTTCATCACAGACTCTCAAATCTCATCAGAAAATGCTCCAGCTGTAAATGGCATAAGATGTCTGCCTTAGCGGATTAGACCAAGAAGTGAGGTAGAGAATCTTTAAGTGCAGAACTTCTTTCAGTGCTATTCTATTTTAGAAGTTGCTTATGCAAAGATATGTTCACTTCCTCTGAAAAAATAAGACAAATGCATGCTTAAGAAACAAATTCTGTGTCTGGCTGCAGTCTTACTGAACCTGGTCCAGGATGTTCAGGTGGTGCAGCATTTAGTATTCTGGATGGTATAATTGTCATTTAAATGTCTGACATAAAACCATGAAGACATACTGTATGAATTATTCTCCAACTCAAATAGGCTGACTAAAAAAACCTATACTGCTGAGTCCCTCTGTTATAGATTTTTAAATCACGTCTTGCTTTTTTTATTTTTTCATGTAGCACAAGTTGTCTTCATACTATACACACCCTAGCTCTAATGTTTCTCTGTGCTGAACACACACAGATTTAACTGACGTTAATCTTTTCAACTCTTAGTGACACATAAATGCATCAGAAAAGACAAGACCACACAGTCTATGTGCACTACCACCTTCTCCATCCCCATTAAGGACACCTTAGAGGATCTGAGTCACTTGAACTCATCTGAACTTGCAAGAAAAAAAAAAACAATTATCTATATGTGTGTTGGAAAGTGAGTGGGCCTGTAACCAAAGCCATGGCGTGGACTGTTAACTTTGATGACTCTGGTGCTTAAGAGAAAGGCATTAAAGAAGTGACTCAGCCTCTTCATTGTCCTGAATTGGGGGATAGAGTTTTTGTGACCAAACCATTAAAATCACCATATTTCTTTATTATGTCCATGCTAAATTCTCAAGTATAACACATTAAGGTTAATTTTTTGAAAGTGGCTAAACATAAAAAGAATAGTAACTATATGTATATATATTTATAAACCATAAAAGTGCTTATTAATCATTTGTATCCAGAATTGGATAAACATTATATTAATTCTTGCATATATCCTCATATATAAATATATATTGTATGATTCCAAAGTTGTTTTTACTGAAACCTTTAACCATTCCTTCCCAACCACTCGTTACATGACCTTCAGGTTACTTTCTAACTCTCCCCTCTCTTTGCAAAGAAAATGCAGCATTTCCACTGCCTGGAGGTGAAAGCACACAGTGGTCACACTACTGGTGCAGAAACTCTATAGGTCCCTCAGTGGGTTCAGACAGGAATATAAGTTACTCTGCAGGATCTCATAATAGGCTCTCATTTCAGAGCTAGGCATTCCTTGGTGGTACCTGAACACAGTTTAGTTTGAACCTTAATTCAGAGCAGTGTCCCCTGCAGGAGAACAAGAAGAGTCTCTCTGAGGTCCACATAGACACAGAATGACAGACAAAAAGGGAAAGTTAGAGGACGTGAGAGATATAAGTGTCTATTTTCTTTGCCACTGAGGCTGCAGCAACCCTGAATCAAACAGAAATTTAAGGAACAAAGGCCAATATAAAAGTGCACCCTCAGGTACATGAGATATCTCACCAGTAGGCAGGTCGACATGCTGCAGTTCATTTCGCACCAGGCCCATGTTGTTGGGCGCAGAAGTGGCAAAAGATAGGAAACTGGTAAGACTCACCCATTCAATCCCCCTGTGGAATAAGATACGCACGTACAAACACACACACACACACAAACGCACATGCTTAGTTAAATAAATAATATTTCTACAGTGCAGCTCCTACACAAGGTTCTTCTTCTAATACGTCTACCAAATCCAACATCAAGGCATAGAAAATCTACAGCAAATCAAGCCTGTGTGAGATATGAATATTTTTGGAAAGACGGCCAAGCTCAGGGAGCACAAACTCCACTGTAATGAGATGGTAAATAGCCACATGATTAATTAGTCAATTTCCCCAGTAAATGTAAATGAGATGCTAAATAGCCAGGCCTCTTTTGGCTTGGCTGTACTGGGGCAAGGGCTGCTGGACTCATTTCCATAAGCACCTCTGCTCTTTCTACCACATCAAATACAGCTTTGAATGTAACGTTGTACTGCATGTTATAGCTCTGGAAATGACAGCGGTGCTCTACAAGCATCTGTAGAGGAAGAGATTAAACATAAGGGGGGTATTTGATAGCTTTACTTTGATGCAAATATCTGGCTATTTATTTATTAATTACATTTTCCTACTTTTTCTGTTCTACTTTAGAAGAAACAGACATTTACAAAACACAAGGGGTTCAAGTACACCTAAACTAAGTCTTGTCGTGTCATGTGCTTCCACGTGTCACAGTGACATTAGAAACCAGGCAACGAAAGCAAACTGCATAATCACTCACTTTAGCCGGCACACAGACAGTAGCAGCTCCAGAAATTTGAAGTAGCTCATGCTTGTGTTGCAATGCTCATTAAAGTTTGTTGGAGTCTCGCATTTGTGGACACCAACTTCTCTCATTAAAGAAAGCCTGGTTCTGCTTGGATGAATGGTGTTTGCTCCCAATCAATCTCTTAACAGAGTTAGCTGATTCAATCTCGTGCTTAATTAATCCTGGTGAAATAGTTTTACTGCTCATTAGAGAATGCTAAGTAATGAAGCGCAGCCTGGTCTTTGTTGACATTTGGCTTTTGCTCTGGTGCAGCGTTCTGACTGTATCCTCTTTCAGTGCGGCACCCCTCACTCACAATAATAACCAACAGACCCCACAATAACAGGACAAAAGAGTGTAAATGTATGTCGGCCAACTGAAGGTCACGACATTCAGGTGTTCATACGATGCTTTACAACAGGTATCTTCTTTATAGCTTCAATTTGCATCATGCAGAAGTGGATAATTCTGAATTTCTAAATGGTTGGTGTTGTGACTGAGTCTGAGAAATGCCATAAAACGACTGTTCGATATTTTCCCACTGCCCTTGTTTTATGTTTTGCTGCTTGGTTAGGATCAGAGTGAAGAAGCTTCCTAATATAGAATACCGCTCTGAACGTACCTTTGATGTGTGATTGACAGCTTGATTAATTAGCTACTCAGACTGGAGGAAATGGTGCAGCGTTGTGAGGAACATTACAGAGAAAAGATTCTGGCTCTATTTGCACCTTCATCAAACAATTTATTCCTTATTACAACTGAAAATGATACTTATACAAAACGCAGTTCACCCAGACTCATTACAGCTTTTCTCCTTTTGACCTGTCATAGAATAACTAATAACATTAATGAAGGCTCTCCTCTGTTTACTGTATGGTTTCCAGTGAATCAGCATGCATGATACCACAGCCCACATTATTAGTAACACCTGTGCTGGACAAGTCAAAATGTCCACTGTGAGAAGGGTCAGTAATAGGCAATTTATTCCAAATTAAATGTGAACTGACACCGACAGTGCTGTATATTTGCTAGTGTTAAATGAACATGTACTACACGTTTCTGTATCCTACCTGTTAAATCAGCAGCTTTGCATGGATATGTAACATTAGACTAATCTGAACTAGAACTATACTGATCAATATATTCATAGTAAAATACAAGTATTTCAATGCTTTTACAGGATTGTTGTCAGGAACTTTATAGCACACTTCAAGAAAGAAACCGTTCTGTTACATTTTGTGACACGCGGTTTTTTAAATATGCTTTGCTCGATGACATAGTGGATGGTGACAATCTTTCTGTTCCATTACCACTATACAGTACAACATATATAACCAGGTTGTCACTTTAGAAGCATTTTTATCTGTGGCTTTTATTAGTTGTATAACAGCAACGTTACTACGATGCAAAGTAAATCTCTACCATATCTTCAACCACTTAATGTGTTTTTGAACTTATTTCATTTTACTTGTAAGTAAACTCAAGAGCATCTTACTGAGGTGAAGCACTATGAGAAGATAATCAGATAAAACCCACTCTAATGCAAGATACAGTGCTAAATTATTTCTCTTTAACACACAAGAGCTGATATGGCCTTCTAATTATGTAAGTGCCAATTGCCTCTGCAAACTCTAATGAGCCTGAAACAGAAAATCAATTTGCCTCAAGCGCACTGACAGGCCACTAGGGTTCATCCAATGTGTTATGTGACAGATATTTCATCTACATAAGTGGCACAGTGAGAGCAAAATTTATGCTAAAATGTTCTACCTTGTTGTAAACATTTAACTACACAGAAACTTACCTGACTTCACAAGAGTGGACACTGAGTTCTTTGTGGAGAAGACCACTGGTCAGGTTGTAGACCAGCACAGAGCCATTACTGGTACCTGAAAAAAACACAGACAGAAAGCACTGCATAAAAATGTGAGGGGGATAGACAGATGACAAGTTGAAACCCATGCAGTTACTTGTCTTAGCAGCTTTTGGCCTCCAGCAGACCAGAAAGACAGGGTGTTAAGAGTGTCACTTGTGCGTGTTCCCTGTCACAGCAGTAGGTGTGGAAAGAAGCAGTACATCAAACTCTGTGTCAGTCAAGTTATAGCCTGGGAACTCTGGGGCTTTTTATCTGTAGTTTGACATACAGCACAACAGCTCTATCCCTCCACAAACTGCACCTGATAACAACATGTGACATTTGACACATGAACAAGTTTGAACAAGTGATGCCACATTCAAGCTCCTCTGTTACAGGACATACAAGCTCATTTTTGCTGATTTAGCTGATTATTCGATGTGCCACAGTTTGTTGTGCACTGATGTTATAGGTGGTTATTTCCAATAATGAATTATATTTTTTGATATATATATGCCTGTAATTACATTTTACCACTGAACCAAAGAAAGCTGACAACTTATTTACTATATGGAAATTTCCCATAAATGATTACAACAGCATTTCATGGTTTTATAGAAAGCCATAGGGTATTCGTAAATTAATGGGACAAACAAGCAGTTGCAAACTGCAAAATACTATTGAGATTATAACTGAAGCAAGGACGCTGAAAGACACAGCAATTAAAATAATGACTCAATTAGGGAGCATGGCGAACAAAACTCTGCAGCAGATGCAAGGGCAAATCAAAAGTCCATTATAATGTTTAGAAAGTGTGTAAGAAGGTTTGGGGGAATTTCTTTTTAAGTTCGTGGAGAATACGGGAAGGTGCAGCAGCACATTAAAATTTTGTAATTATCGTGAGTGTGCTGGAAGTTGGCCGATGTGCCTGGTCCATCTGCAAAGGACAGCACTGTCTGCACTGAGCTTTGGCAAGATGACCACATGCTGACAAAACATCTGGAGTTAGTGATACACAGTGTCCCATGGGCGTCTCTGTGTGTGTGCCTTTTTACTGCTCCTTGTGTAGCTGATAGATGATGTGCAGCGCAGGACTGTAGGTGTTTTCAGCAGGGTGTCAAGAAATCAGGAAATGGATGGATATCGACATATACGTACTCCTCTCTCCGAGAAACCTCACAGGCCATTTATTTTATTTTATTTTTATTTAATCGTGATGATCTACAAGATCCTCTTGCCCCAGATGACCTAAGGCTGGTGTGGCAGTATTTCTGAAAAGTTTTTATTTTGATTCCGGGACAGAATCTTGATAAATGACAGCAAATAGGAATTGGCATCTTTTCCCAGAATACACTGTAATATATGAGACGCACAAGCTAAATTCAGGGCAGCCAGTCATCAAATCAAAAGATTTGTGTAGTGAGTAGTAGTGTAGTGATTTTAAATTTATGCTGTGAGCAGTATCTTGGATAAATGTTTGACAGCTTTTTATTTTGCAGCTCACTGAGCTAGTATTGAAGCATTAACAAACAAGAGTCTAAGCACCTTTATCTTTCTCTTTCTTGCCAATGTTAGATTAGAAGATTAGTATGAAGATTAGAAACAAGGGGGGAAGAGCTCTCTCCAAAGGGTTCAAAATCTGCCCACACTATACAGCTGTCCAATCAACACCTTCTATCTTGTTTAATTCATAGCAAATTTTCAGTGTGTAAAAAAAATAAATAAATAAATAAATCAAGTTGTGTTTTTATGAAAAGTTTTGTACCAGACTAGCTCAGTAATTCCTGAGTTCTTCAAGGTTGCTAAAAGTTCACAACACACTGTAGCAAACATGTCTGAAAATCTGTCATAAATAAAATTTCCTTCTACAATATATCTCTGCTTCATCCTAAAACACAGGAAATGATTTGGTTATTACAATAATTTAAAAAATTGTAGCAGCGTTCTAAAGATGAGGCACAAAAAAAAAAAAAAAACTAGCTACAAATTATATGATTTGTTTATTTCCTACACATGCAATCTCATTTCCCCATGTGAATGACTAATGTAATGAATTTCTTTAGAGCAGCAGAACCCCAAATGATATGAATCTATTCATTGCACCATTTGTTCCATTAAAATTAAATTTGATAGCAATCCAAAAACACCACAGCTGACGACAGAGCCAAATTATCCCCACTTGAACCAAACTCTACAAATAAGTGTAATGTGGCTGAAGATAATGATTATCCCAAACTGAACACACTGAAAAAAGTATTTTTTTGGACTGCAAACATAACTGGTATTCCCTTTGGAGCTGAGAAAGATGATCAGTTCATTTGATCATTTTGTTGCTATGTGAAATGCATGTCTAAGTAGCTACCATCATATCATGACATAGCTGTTTTTTTCCCCACATTTTGCAACTGACAGATTTATGTTTTTGCCGTGTTGATACTTTAGTCTACTCATAATGGTGTTTCACTTTTTCAGATCTCAACAATGTGGCAAATAGCTATCGGGCAAGCATAAATAAATAAATTAGTCATGCCACTATCAGATGATTAGGATGTTGATTTGTCTATGTTTGTGTACGTGCCATTGAAAAGGAAAGCTCTGGGGCTTGTAACTATCTGTAACAGAGTTGTCAGGTCTGACAGAGATAACAGCTTTTTAGACAGGAGACTAGACAGTGGTGCTTCTGGGTAGTTACGTTGGCTGCACAGCTTGTGTAACCTGGAGTCAAAGAGTAAGGAAGACTGACACAAGACAAAAATGGAGAAAACAGACAAGAAGTCTTGCCTTCTGACTAACTATAAAGAACTTGTGGATGGAAATTTCAACCTCCAGTGCCTTCACACCATCAATAAGGAATTTGCATCTAGTAAGAGGTGTCAAACCTTGACTATTCCCCACTCAGTGAATCCCCTTTTTTAACTCACATTACGGAGAACCCTAATACAGTTTGGAAGGGAAGCCAAAAAACAAACTGAACTGTATCTGCCAAGGACTCATCCATGGATCACTCTGGATTTACTGATCAGGTGTATTCTCTAGGTCTTATTAAACAGGAGAGGTGACAGCTTGCCAGTGCCTGCCAGAACACCTGTCACAGTACCAACCTTGGCATCATTACCTAGGAAGTTACAATTGCAACTATAACCCAGAAATGCAATCAATTTAGATAGCATGGTATAACAGGCAGCATATTTCAAGAAACCAAATATAACAATATTTAATGCCATTTTAACTTCCGTCTTATTGCGGAGGAATCTGTATTATTCCTAACTGTGCTAATAGAACAAATTGGGTCCCATAAAAAAATTTTAAAAAAAATACACTAGTCTCAAGATACTATTTTAATTAAACATGATGGAGCTTTTGAATAACCTGGACATACCTTCTATCTTTTATCAGCCTTGATGTCCTCCATCTAAATCTCTAATGTAATTATCCGGTCCCCCAAACTTATGATTCACAGCTCAGCCCACAGGAAGTGGAACAAAAGGCACATTTCAATAATGCAGCTAGAGACTATTTAGCTTCTTGGCTATAGAAGATGACCATGGGGACTTGACAAATGATGTGCACAGAAAACTCAATTGCCCTATTCTAGTTTTAGATTCAGAGCAACTCTGGGAACCAGCTGTGCTGAGTTAACCCCACACCATCTGTGACATGCTCCAAAGTCATATACTGATTGTGGAAAAAAAAGAAACAGGTCTCTGACTGAAAAGTCTTTCTGTAATGGCTGCCTTTGCGAGAATGGAGGTGATTGTTGTTTTTAGGTAGAGGTGCACTTTAACCTTTAACAAAACACACCACAGACAAATAACAGATGGAGAACCACAGTGGTGATTCCTTAAGGCCTTTTAAAATGATTGATGTCATTAAGTAATTATGATCAGTGAACCTAAGAGACCAGTGTCCCACCATTGTGGACGTGAAGCACATATCAGAGAAACAAAGGAACTCAGTGAAAATGGTTGTAAGATGTGTAGGTTGAAGGTGTTATTACTCATCCGCTTGTCTGTGTGTCTACGGGAGGCAATCTATCTTTGAGGTATGATTAATTTATGTGGGCAACATCGGGCGACTGAGTGTAGCCTATTTTTCAGCTTGACAACTAAACCGAAGCTTTGCTGCTTTTGGGATAAAACAGCAGTACAACTGGGCCTTAAATGAAAGTCGGTGCATTAGTTTGAATGCATGCACATGCACAAAAAAAACAAAAACTTTGCTCTCTTGCCCAGCAGCTTACTCGAGGGAGTAATAACAGAGGCTGATGTTTCAGATTAAGGTTTATGCCTTATGCATCATTTGCTGAGAGTTCAAATTTGATTGTGACTGCTACTTACTCCTTCTCTTCCTCTAAAGGGTCAAAATCACAACCAATGATTTATATATTCAGATATACTGAGGTGGCCATTGCATTTAAGAAATCCTAACATTTTTAAAGTCAAATATGGGAATTTCACTTAATTGAACTGTAAAGAGCATAATACAAGACAACATTTAAAGGCAAATTTAAATTGAGACCTAGAGCAATGCATTTTGCTGACCTGGGTAATCTGACTAGACCTAATCACTTCAGTTCCTTATGCAGACTATATAAATAAGCATGTGTGATAATAGTTCTGAGGTAAAGGCCTGCTTCGCTTAACATTTGCGTTCATATCAATAGCTGTTCATTTCCTGTTTCATGATGAACTGATGTTTGAGGTCTTGCTGGGCAATTCATTTCCAGCACTTATTATGTCTCATTGGGTGTGCAATCGTATAAACTGTGTAGCTGCAGCTGCACGATCATTCAGCCCTGTGCCGTCCAAAACACATCACTGGCTGGATGTTCTGTGCTATCCTTGTCGTGCAGCAACATTTCATAAATCAAACCTGACAAGCTGTTTCTTCTCAACGACCCAAATCTCTACTAGTTACAGATGAGAACGACAAATGAAACCAGTGACACAGAGCACATTTCGACAAATATCACAAAAAACACCCAAAGTACTGCATTTGTAAATCATATGATAATTCCACTATTCAATTATTAAATTCCTAAGTATCAGAAATTATAAACCACTACTATGTAGTTTGTGTTTAGTGGAACCATCATTTGTTTTTTTCACAACGGGCATTGCTCCAAAACATATCTAGGCTATGTAAGAGCTTTGTGACCAAGAGCCAGAGGTATGTAGGCTCCATCAGATGACCTGGTCTCCATGACCACCAGATCTAAAGCCAACTGACACAGCTTGTAATGAGCTGGACAGCAGAGTATTAAAAAAGCTGCAAGCACTCAAGCATAGTCTGTTGGAGCAGCATTTCAGGTGACTACCTCATGAAGCTGTTTGAAAATATGCCAGCCATCAAACCAACACTTATTTAATCATTCAGTCATTATCTATACCCGCTCATGTCTAACTAGAACATGCAAACCCCACACAGAAAGGCCCCTGCCAGGTTATGAACCCAGGACCAACAGTGCTAACCACTAAGCCACCGTGCTGCCTGTCAAACCCAAATTCTTTATGTGTTATTTCATAGTTTTGATGTCTTCTGTATTAATCTACAATATAGAAACGAATAAAAATAAAGAAACGCCGCTGAATGAGAAGGTGTACCCCAGCTTGACTGACTGGTGTAGGTATGTTTGCTGCTGCAGCTTTGGCAGCAACAATAAAACAAATCTGACAACTTAAGTTGTATGAATATGTTTATTGTTGAGATATTTCTGCAATTTCACAGATTTCTTACAAACCATGTCACCTAGCTACTTGTTTCATACAATTCAAATATAATATAAAGTTTTAAACTGTGTTTGTACATTGATGACATGTCAACATGATGAACTGTTACATTTTGTGATTCCTTGAAACTCTTCCCACACTGGTCACAGACATATGGCTTCTGTCCCGTGTGGATGCTCATATGTTGGTAAAAGGTTCCTGGATTTGTGACCATCTTTCCAGGTAAAGCTTTTCTCCTGTGTGGATTAGTTGATGAACCTTTAGATGCTGGGATGTCCTGAAACTCTTCCCACACTGGTCACACACGTAAGGCTTCTTTATTGTGTTGATCTGCTGATGAAATGTGTTATACGATAAACCCTACTCCCACACTGGTCACAGATGTAAGGCTTTTCTCCAGTGTGTCTTCTCATATAGTCGCAAAAGTTCTTGAGCTTCTAAACATCTTTCCACACTGGTCACAGATGTAAGGCTTCAAATAATGCAATCTCTTGAAAATCTTCCCACACTCGGCACAGACATAAGGCTTTTCCTTAACATGGATATGTTGATGAACCTTCAAATGTGCTAATTGCCTGAATATCTTCCCACACCAGCTGCAGTGATGTGGTTACTCTATCCTGTGGGTAGGCTGGTGTTGATCAAGTAGTCATCTACAAAATCTTCCCTCACCCCCATCATGAGGTCTCCCTGGGCTTTGGCCGGTCTCCTTTTAGGAACAGAAAAGCCATCACAAGTGTGTAGAAAGATATTAAATAATGCACATTTCCTAATTACACAAGAAGGGGTCATGTCATACAAGTTAAAATTGGACATGGCAGAAGTGAAAAATGGAGGGGGGGTTCTTTTGTCTAATCTCATTGTGTTCTACATAATGAACCCTGAAATTTTCTGCCTGTAATACCACTGTAGCCTAATAATCACACTGAACTGTCAGTATGTTTCCTATTCGTTATTCTGACAAGCACTGTATTCATGTCACTGGGAGGGGGATTATTTTGCCCTAACCAATCACCAGTCCTAATCTGTCCCACCAACACAATTTTTAGTCCATATGGATGCAGAATTGGCTGCTGAGAGTATTTCATGTTTTTCAAATCAGTCAAATCAAAATGCTGAGTTAACCTGCAGAGCTGCATTGATTTTATTCCACGGCTATTGCCATTTTAACTGTAATCTTTGTGTTGCTATTTTTCTGGCTCAGGCAGGAAGATTCCACTAGATCCCAATACTGTAATGGCAGCACCTCTTACAGCCCACCCTCAGTCAGTACATTGCATAAATTATTATTTAATATTAAAATTATTATATCATCGATTAGTCTCTGGGTTTAAGTGTGATTTGAGCTAAATAAAATTATATCATTATTGTAGATATTTATTATTGGATTATATATTTTGAAACAGAGCACTTTATTAATCCCCAAAGGAAAATTGTAGAGGAAACACTTCACTGTCCTTGTGGGGATGGTGTTGTCTACACAAAAGTTAATATACTTTTGGTTAATATCTTTAAAGAACACAATTTAAGATCATTTTATTGAAGCTGCTTTAATGTGAGCAGTTACAGTATTATCCTCCCTGCAGTAGATAGTAGCTGGTAATCTGAGCAAATACCTAGTCGGATAGGTGAAAGCTGTTAAGGGAATTTCTGCCCCATAATCAACCTGCCAAAAAGCCAAGAAAAAAAAAAAAAGGTAAAAATTACTTGATGACTTCCTGTTTACTATGTTAAATTTATTTCAATTGGAAAAGTTCAAGGCGTTTCCTAGCGACCAATTTACACCTTAACACCTTAAAATGTATAAATAGGAAATAGAAAATAACAAAATAGTTAAAAATTTTAAAATACTACACACAGTTAAAGCAACTTATTTCTGCTGGTGAATTCATTGTGCTCTTGGTACTACAGCTCTCTTCTACCACAAAGTCCACCATCCATGAATCAGCTCTGGCATTATCAAATAAAGACAATCATTTAGGGGGGAAAACTCCTCAAAAATGTGATAAATGTGTAGTACCTAAAAGATATATTCACAACAGGCCCAGATGACAATTTAATATTTAACACTTTACAGTTGAATTCACTAAGTAGTTACTAACAGATTACTGTAGCTTTAACAGTGCAAAAATAGCTACTAACCAAATCCCTAATAAACAACAGTTATTCTTGACTTAAGGTCCAGCAGCCATTAAAATGTGATTCAACTACAAATTAAAAAGCTGAAAAACATAATTTTTCTTACCATTGATCTGTAAATGGAGTTTACTTCTGCAGGTTAATCGATGTCTTCTTATAGGTCAATCATAAAGGTTTGACAGCTGCACTGATGGCTTCCATGGTAACAGGATAAATACAACTCAGAGGTTTCCAAAAGTGCAAAAACAGCAGTACTTCGCACACAAAAAACAGTCATCTGACAGCTTTGCAAAACTACACATAAAAATCTATCCATTATTGACTGTTTATCTGCTCCCATGCTCAGATTTTTGTGAAAAAACTATCACTATCCATCAGCCAGAAAGGAGGCCACTACAGTGCTGACCAATGAAATGATCATGGCCAAATAGCTGCTGGATTCACTTTACATATATGGACTTCACTAAATTTCAGACATGTCTTGCAATTTTTACTGCACTACATTTATCTGATAACTTTAGTTTATTTTCAGAATCAGATGAATAAACCCAACCTACAGTCTAACCATAAAACAGATTTTCAGTAGGAAATTCACGAGCTAACCAGCTTGTAGTAGCATGCAAGTTACTTCAAATAATTAGCTCCACCTTGGTCATAATTTAATCAAATTTAATATGTGAAGTAGATTTTTATGTTCATATCTTCCTACTTTGTTAAAAGTACAACTCTAAATGCTTAATTTTACTTAAGTAAGTAAAGTTTTTTTACACAGCTATTTCCTATTGGCTGGCGGATTTTGACAGGGTAGTTGCACAAAAATCCAGGAGCGAGTGAGAGTATGAAGTTTCACAGCATCGGCCTGAATGTGAGAAGGAGGAGAGAAGCACCAACACAGGGGGGGTTTGTCCAAGCAGCTTTATATGTGGGAGCAGACTGACAGTTCTGAGAGCGAGCATGAACTACTTCAGAGCAAGGTCAAGATTTTGAGAGAAAGTGTTATGTAATTTGAACATGTAATGAAGAAATCACACTCTCAAACTGAAAGCCAGTTCTTCTGAATAAACGTAAGAATAAACTCCTATAGGAAGTCAGTGCTCCTGGACAAAAAACAGGAGAACATGAAAACTCAGAAAGGCTCCAGGTTGGGCAGATTTGAACCCAGAACATTTTTGCAGTGAGGCAAGAGCATGTCACCCACACTAAACATGGTGTTATTTAAATATAAAACTCAACCGGAATAAAAAAAAAAAAAAAAAAAAAAACTCCATTACTTTTGGATCACTGGATCATTATGGCAATTTGTCACTTTATGTCACAGCTGAGTTGTTAACTCCAAACATTTAATGACACTTCTCATATTTTTAATTAAATTATTGATGAGCTTATTCCAATTACCTATAGAATGTTAATATCATAAGTCAAAGCATGGTGACGCTGAATGAGACAATAATGAGCTGCCATGCTAATACCAGCATCAAGCTAAAAATCACTGATTGCAGAATGTGAGTCAAAAACACCACCAGTTGACTAAACAGCTTTTACACCCCTGCCTGATTGGAGAAAAAATGAAAACCTCATCTTCATATCTACTGAAGCTGGATAAACTGCATGTTGTCCTTGTTTAATTCTAACTGTTTGATACTACAGACAAATATAGTACATGATAGTTCAGTATTTATTCAAAGTATTTACCGATATTTACTTCAGTTTTCTGTTAAGAGTTTTGCATTTCTAATGATGCTGGTATATTAGACAATTTGCTGTGTTTGAGAACATTATGCAACAAATAACTGCTCCTTTACACCACTTTCAGTATTTCATGGAGCAGAGATCAGATGGGTTTTGTGTGTACATGTGTGAATGGTGTATTATTACATACCTACAGCCAGCAAGGGTTGGTAGTAGTTGATGTTTTTAGTGGTAAGAGGTGGGCACATGCGGATGGCAAATGGTGGCAGTGGCAAACCAGACAGCAGGCCAGTCAGCAGGAACTTCAGCTGGACCTCTTGCTGGTTGGATGATGGAGGAGGAGCCTCACCAGCTATCAATGTCTGACCTAAAGATGAAAACACAACATGGAAAGGTTGAAGGTGGGCATTACTAAAACTTTGCAGTTGTTATTTTAGCTATGAAGCAATTAAAAAAACCATTAAAACACATTAAAATATAGAAATCTTAGCACAGGTCATCTGTGCCATAAATCAGTATTACAATGTTTACTGTCAATCAATTTGTCTGTTGTTCTAAATGTACCTTTAAGGGATATTTTCAAATTTTACTTAAAACATTTGGAGTGACAAATATGCTTGTTTTATGCAAATGTATGTTTATTATTTTTGCAACAATGACAAATATTGTCCAAACTATGAGTTAGGCCAAGGGTCATAATCAAAGAAAATTCGTGCATTAATCACATGTCAAAAAAATTGATGGCGTTAAAAGGAATTTGTGTTAGGTAATTTTTATCATGTTAACTTTGGCAGCCCTAAATTATACAGAAATACATTATGTGTATTAATAAGTGTAATTAGTGTTTCAAGTAGACGTGTTCATTTTTTTTTTTTTAGGCTTCTGATCCAAGTCCCTGATCCAAGTTGATTCTCTTTAACGATATGTCTGGCAGGTGAAGCCTGCCTTAAGAAATTATCACCTTCATCACAACTTTAGTCTAAAGGTTCTCAGTAACTTGAATAGCCTGTTATCTATTTTGTATGAAAACTGAGGAGAAAGATACTTTGATTTTACTGTATCCATAATGGGGAAGAAGATTTGGACAAGATTTAGATTTAGCAACCATCCGTTTAGATATTTCATTAAGCTGCAGTTTAATTGTCCAGTTCACTAGCTTGCAAAAATGTTCATTATGAATAGGGTACATTATTTCAGCAGAAAACAATCAGGCAAATATGCCTGGGGGTGTTACGCATTACAATAAACAAAGACATCAGGCAAAATGTAATACAAACCAATGAAATAAATATTAAGATGCAAACCATCAAGATACCACATAAAGCTAAAGGACAGACTGCAATAACACCAACTATTAAAAAGCATCACAAAGCAGCTCCTGACACAGATTAGGCTGCATATGCATGAGACAGACAGACATGTCCTAATTTTGTGCAGGTGTGAGTCACCCAACATCGGATCCTATGGCACAGTGTCATTCATCTCCTGACAAAGCTGCCTAAGCTGAAACATGTTTGGTTAAACCTAATCTTTTTGAGCATGGAAAGAACTGAGCAGTTATGTCTTTCTCTTTTTTCAGAAACATACATATTTGTAGCAAAGCTCATTAGCAGTCTTAATAATAAAACTTCCAAATGGGCTTTACCAATCGAACACAAAGCTGAAGTGGACAAGCTCACTCAATCTGACTGTAGAAATAAACCAATAATGTTTGCTACATTAAGCTGTGGCCTCAGTTATCAAGTTGACCAATGTTAATGACCTCAGTGATTTACTGGTGTGTTGAGACAACAGAGACACAGATCCGTGTTTTAAACAGAGGTATCTATTGTATATCCTCCATCCAGTTAACGCTACTTTGCTGATTCCATTAGGTTTAAAAAAACAGATTTAACATCAGTTTTTACTATAAGCTCATTATCCTTTAATATTTTCAATACCTAAGTACACCGTATCTTTACTGTGGCATGGATTTTGATGGCCATGTACTTCATAATTAGGCAATTAATGACCACATTATATACATTTGAAATGGGAAGTAATCTCCTGGTGTGTATGAGCTGCAGAGCTGCCATACAAGGTGTCATCTAAGGGTGCAACAACCTTGAAGTCATAATTAGTGCTGGGTGAATAATGCATTTGGTTTTCATTTCATGCACCATAACAACCCTCTTTACATTGGAAATGTAATGTTAGTCCTAATGAGCATCACTGCAGATTGAAGATATAATCAAATAAAATGAGGACATAGTAACTACAGACACAATAGAATGCCACGTGGAGCAAATGGAAATGTTTTCTAGGTGGCATCTCCTGCCTGCATTGATCAGTTTTCTTTCCTGTGTCAGCCAATGAGCATCTGATTATGGCAACAAGCTAGCTTTGCACATAACTCTAGCAACCTGCAAGTGACATTCCCTGATAACAAGAGCTCTTATCAACAATTGTCTGACAGATCTATTGCTCCAGGCGGTAGCTGGCACCAATCTGTGTGCCAATATATGTTGGTGTGTGAGGGGAGAGACAGCAAAACCCTATACCCTTACGCAAATGACTACTGCTTGACCTCACCAAAGCCCTTTGCTGACTGGCAGCTTGAGTCTTGCTGAATGTGGCCAGCAAAAAAAAAAAAAAAAAAAAAATATAAAAAACAAAACAAATTCCTACAGCTTATTACCATTTGATACCCACATTCATCTTTTGATAGGCAGCTCTGTTTTAAATCAACAGGGAGGTGAGAGAGAGGGTAAGTGCAGAAGACTAGAGACAGAGAGAGTGAGAATTATGGAAATAGGTCATAAACAAAAGGATGAGATGGCAAAGAGACACAAGTGAAAGACGAATGGGCAAGCACCCATGGGACTCTGTACAGAGCTGCTCAGCTTGGGGAGTAACGCTGGCCTATGTAGTGCACAGAGGAGAAACTAGTAGTCACACATTAAAGCAGAAAGTGAAGTACCCCGAGGCCCACGCAGCTCAGAGAAGTACAATACAAGACTTAAGAAAGCCTGATGCACATAATCATTCACTCATCTGTGTCACACACATATAACTATGTCTCCTTCAGTCTTTTGAGTTTTCAAATTTCCTTTCAAAAATGAAAGTCATCCTACCGTGGGGAGAGAGAAAATTTTTGCTGCAACAAAAAGCGATATAAGTGACATTGTCTATGACACTGCTTGCTAAACGGTGTTCACAGTGATGTGTACAGTCATACCTATCATACTGTTGAGAGAAAGATCCTGAATCCGTTTTTGGGTTGGACCCAGTGGAGCTCCACAAAACGACACAGGGGAGTAAAGCGGCGACAGGCCCGAACTGACAAGAGAGGAGGAGAGGGAATATTAATTAAAGACGACACAAGCATGCACGTCTGTTACTGAAACCAAGTGAATGGGGTGTGATAAATGAATATTGCTTCTGCAAATGATGAATGTGATTCGCTTTTTAATAATTCACTGACCCTGAGGGAAAACGCACCATACATAGAGGATGACACATGCACTGATTCCTTGCATTGATTAGAAGCTGCTCGATAAAACACAGGAATGATTCCTAGAAAAAATATCATCATGTCTGGTACAAACACTGATAGAGCTTTATACACTACACGCATAATCGACCAGGTATAGCAGAATGCTTCATTCTAAATAACTCATCTTAATTCATCTGTACATGCTCAGCACACCATGGCATGGAGAATGTGACGGGTATTATAACTCATGTCAGTATATCAACTCGGAGCCAAAACAGCTTTGGGGAATATGTTGTGCCTTTCAAGTAGAAACAATGAGCATCAATTATTTTTTATTTTTTTTAACAATCTCAAGGACGCATCAGAATATCAATTTGGAGTAGTGTGAAAGACAACTCTAATCATCTGAAAAGTCTGAAAATAGAAATCCCACCTGTCTGAAACTTCAAGCAAGAACTATAATAAGACATCACAGAGTGGCAAAAAGCTGGAACATGCCATCTTTCTTTAATTTGATGCTGTAGATTTCTCGTTTGACCAAATTAAATTGGTTTGCTCACAGTCAGATGAAGCCAACTTAAGAAAAAAAATACAAAACTGTCTCCTAGACAGCAGCAAGGCAGTGCTCGATCAAAGGGAAACAGGGCTCATCAATGACAGCTAAACTTTCTGCATGCCCTACCTACGCCAGTCACTAACAGGACTGAATTTAGGTCAGAGGATTATGAAGTTTAAAGTCAGCTTGAGTCACTTAACAAAATATTCAAACTTTTAACCATTACCTTTCCCTTCCATTTCAGTCACCACCTGTAAAATTATAGCTCTGCAGAATTATCTGCATGCCTGTGTGTGTGTGTGTGTGTGTGTGTGTGTGTGTGTGTGTGTGTGTGTACCTAGGATTGGCAGCAGCCTTGCCAGTGTGGGCTTTGAGCTCCCACAGCATGACTCTGCCATCGCTGACCATGAGTGCAGCATTGTTTTCATTGACAGGACAGATGACCATGCGATACGGCCGGACTGTCTTGGTGACTCGGATGGCGTCACACTGAGAACGCAGGTCGTACACGAGCTCCTGGACACTCTGTTCTGGGTCTGAGGGAGAGCAGGTGGAAAGGAGAAAAAAAAATAAAATAAAAGGATAAATATAAGTAGCAGTAGGTAGAGAGACAGAGTGACAGCGAGGGAGAATGTAAAAGAAGAATGGTTTGGATTAAATCAAATGTCATGAAATCAGACCACACTGTTGAACACACGGAATAAGACAGCGAGTAGATGGTTGTAACAGAAAAGAGAGAAAGAAGAATCAGATAAGAGTGAGAAAGTGTGAGACTTGTGAAGACACCTGAGTAAGCATTAGAGAAGGAGAATGGAGAGAGAAGAAAGGATTTAAGGAGATAAGACAAGACGACATGATATAAGAGAATAAATGAGCACACGAGAGACTCACAAAAGGAAATGAGCGGAAAAAGAAAGATGAGTAGACAGAGATTAGCATGGAAGAGATAGTAAGGTGAGTAAGGGAGGTAGAGAGGGAGATTTAGCGAGACAATGGCCTATAACACTAAGCCAAAGATAAATGAGACAGCAAGAGGCTAAATGCCCACTGGAGCATAGAGAAGGGCTGTGGGCTCTGACTGCAGTGCAGTTTGGTTGAATAGATGACGACAGGGTAACAGCACAGGAGTGAGAGTGGTACAAGTAGGATCTGCAGATCTCTGTGAAGATGCTTCATACCTGCTGCTTCCTCTGGAGCAGTAGTAGAGCGACACACTCGAAGGGTGATACACCCATTCTCATGGAGACAGTAAAGGGCGTCCCGCTGAGCACAGGGAATCACCTAAACACAGAGAAAGTCAATTGTGTCTATAGAAATGTCAGATATTAAAAACTCCCGTCACAATTTCCTAAGGTTACATAAGCCCCAAAACCCAACTTACAATGAGGAGCACTTTCCTTTAAAAAAAAACAAAAAAAAACAAAACTTTTTAATCAATAGTTGCTGATTAGTTTTTAGTCAGCTGACTAATGGCTTAATTGTCTTGGCTACAGATAGAAAACAAACATTAGTTATGTTAAAAAACTGAGCACATGGGATGAGGAAAGCGTTCACTTTAGAGCTACGTCGCTCAGTGTAGTGCTCAGTGCTCAGACTGATTGTACTAAGCAGCAGACTTTGAGGTGATCACTCATTGATAACCTCCAATGTAACAATGTCACTCTGCAGCAACAAGGCCATGCTCCACACAGATATCTGACCCCCATCTAAACCCTTAACAATCTTTTATTTAACTTTAACTTTTGTAATCAATTGAGTTTGGTTGTAATCAAAGCTACTGTACATTTACCCGATAAACCTCAAGGTCTGTGTGCGTTGTGTTTGAGCCAAGTCTGATAGCGTGTAGCATACATGGGCAGGTGTGTATTTTCATGTCTTTTCTTGTCTGCAGTGTCTAAAGCCTAGCCACTCAAGCCTGGACTTTAGCTGATGCTGTGTTATCACTCATGCAAATTGGCTGTGTGACAAGCACTTTATAACACTTAGAGTAGGGAGGTGTTGACTGGACAGAACCTGGGAGGGTGAGTAATGCCCTTCTATTCCTGCCCTGCGAGTTGGAATACAAAGGCTTGTTCTCCACCTTTGTGCAAGTGAACCAGAGATACATTTATTGAAACAAGATCACAAATGACCCAAAGAAATCATGATTAATGGAAGTAGGTTAGAGTATTGAATAGGACACAAATTCACACAGATGGAAAATGTCAATTGACCATTCTGATAATCTGAGGAACTGGTCCATGCATGTGAATAAAGGCTGTAAGGTTATAATTAAAAAACAACAGTATGGCTCAAATAGAGCAGAACAACCAAAGTTAAAACTAAGAGATCCACTCACTGTGTAGATTTTAATTGGTTTTTCAGACCATTACGCCTCTTTTAAACTGTATTCCATTACTGTCATACAAACCTGCATACCTTAGTTTGGCATAGAACAAAAAGGAAGTTCTGAAAAGAGCTTAATTCTTACTTACTAAAAACAACAGAACAAAACAAAATTCTCGGTACCCTTAAAAACACAAGAGGACTCTTGTCGTATTTCCAGCACACTATTGTAATCTCACAACTGTATGTCACTACATGTGGTTGCAAAACTAAAACTGAACCCAGACTGAAGCAGAGTTCAGTGAAAAAGCAGCCAGGGTAAGAGAAAGATACAAGCTGTAGGAAGGACTTTCAGACCCCACTTTTGATAAGAGAATTATAACTGGCAGATTGGATTACTGAAATACATGATGTAAAGCCCCAATGTTTCTGAGAGAATTGCCTTTAGACAGACAAAATATGAATGCTTTTTAAGTCACATCAATATCAAAACATTGTATTAACTTTAGACTTTAGAACCTGCCTGAAAGTCACCAGGTTTTTACGATTTCTTCAAAATTAAAGTAATTCAGTCGTAGTTTTTATTACATCCAAAAACTAATTCACCATAGTTAATGTTCCAAACAAACACTGTAACTTAGTTTAAACATAGCAACTTCACATTTCGTCTTTATTATAAAGGTTTACTATTCACATGAGAGACAGACTTTACATACATCTAAACAGACCCATGAGCAGATGAGCAGGAAACACTGGACTGTTCTGAATATGGCCTGCCATGAGCCCTAATTTTAACCCAACCAAACCTCTGCGTAGATACTGAAGTTAACCCTTGCAGTTAAAAGACAGCACCCATTAAACCTGAGAGCTGTAGCAGTTTGCTGAAGAAGAGTAGGTCAGTCCTCCAGGTGAGATGTGTACAAGTCTCATTAAGAGCTACAAAAAGGGCTCGATTACAGTGGTTTTCTTAAAAAAAAGTGCACTATGTTTAGGACCCCAACATTTTTACCCATGTCATTTATATTCAATTTCAGTTTCATGTATTGTTTAAAATCAAAGCAAACCAACATGTCTGTTCTACTAATTAGAGCAGAGGGTGTTTTTTTGTCAGTTTCAACTTATTTCAGAGAAAATAAGACATTTTTGTTAAGATCCCCTCCAGAGACATGTGTCATATAAAAAATATATGATTAAAAAGTTATTGTCTAACATAGTTGTTCCATAAAAAATGTTCAGCAAAGAGCCTTAAAACACACTTGATCTTGGTCCTTTACTGTGAAATCCAAGACTCATGAATATTCAGACATATGTAAATTAGCCCAGATATCATACACTGCCCATTACTCCTGCTTCCCCCAGGTACAGTGCTGAAACTATGGCTAGTGTTTTGTATTACATCTGTCACAGCTGCCACTGAATTGTTAGTTCTGGCTGCTCAATTTGTGACATAAATTTTTCTTGTCTACGTATGTGTGAACCTCAGATTTAGGGTATTAAACATCAAATGTGAATGTAGCCTGTCACTGATCAACTCTGCACAAACGCCAGTCAGTGGCAGAGGACAACATTTAGGTATAAATATAAGAGGGGAAAAAAAACACATTTTTCAGTGAAAGAGGCTTTTAAATGGAAGGCTACAACACTGTATATGTGATGACAAGCCCCCACAATGTTCATTCCTTTACAGAAAGCAATAGCGAGTTAGCGGAAAAACCAGAGTGAACAGAGCCACATTATAGCCTTTATTTCTGTTAGAAGCTCTGCAGCCATGACAAATCCTCTATCTAACACACCCACAGCATTCATCAATTTCCAATTAGAAATCCACCTTTCCAAAAGCAGGGGATTGGCACCTAAAGGTCACCACTGCTGCCGAATGTGGCTATAGGAAGGAACAAGAAGCCAGGTGATATGTAGGCTTGTGAAACTTTTTGCTGTAGCTAAGGACTGCATAGCCCTGCTGTGCAGTTGTCAGACCTTGATGAGGTGAGCACTGAGAGGGAGGAAGAAAAGTAGAAAACTTTATCATTCACGGCAGGGGGAATTGGCTTCCTGGAAGAATCATCCACAAAAAAGACAGATTTTGGTAAGGCCCTTGGAGTAATGCAATAAAAGCAGAAACTGTGCACCAGGTTCATTTGAGGGGAGAGAAAGATGGTGATGTAGGTTGAATGTTTGAGCAAGACAGCACAGCCATTCTTTTCCCAAGTCGTCTGTAAGTTCCACATACACAGCAGGAATGTGTCACCCTCACATTCCCAATAGAAAAGGAGCTGAGAGCTGACAGATTTGACCTTGAAATTCATGCAATCTGCAAATGAACCATGTTACTTCCCACCAAAACTAGGTAAACTCTTTCCAGGTTTGTAATTTCCACAAAATCTCCTCCTGTCAAGATTTACTGAGATCTCTATTACAGAGAGTTTGCAGTACATGCATGCAGAGCCTCACCTGAATGAAGGGTACCCCGGAGCGCTCGATAGCCACTACACCCACCGTCTGGCTGAGTTCCAGGTCCAGGATAAGGATCTCTCTCGGGTATAGCAGGAGCATGTGGTTCCTCTTGGATGGTAGGTAGGACAGCTGCAGACAGTCGTTCAGTGTCACTGCCTCCGCACTAAGGTGCCACCAAGTAAGAAAAGGAAATGTCACATCAGTTTATTTTTCAGGACAATATGATGGTTGTTCAGAAAGTGAGAGCTAAAAGCCTAAAATAAATCAATTTATCTTTTAAACAAACTGACTCATTTCAGAGCTAATTATATCAAATGATTCAGCATTCCTTTATTTGGCCACAGTCTTAGATTTCTATTCTTGTTTTAACTCAATATACTGTCCAAACCTCATCTGAAGAGGCAAAACAAACTGCAGTGATCTGAAATGAAGGTATATATATATATATATAACATTAAGTAATGTGAGTCCTATTAGATGCATTGCCAAGAATTTAATGAGACTGCTGAAATATGCAAATATTATGTATTCCAATGTGATGACAGATTAGAAAGTCTTAAACAAGTTTAATAAAAACTCTTTCATTTCTAATATCAAGTCAATCTTTATTCATGGCTTCCTATACAGAAGGCTGAATGAAGCAGTTATTAGTGTTGCGTCCTCGATGAGTTGCTGGTAAATGAGGTAAAACTCAGAAGTGACTTTGATGGGGGGGGCTGATGAAGTATTAATTTATTATTCAAGTATTTCAATTATTTTGAAAGGATAAAATGTTACCATACTAAGTCTGTTAACTTCTCTTATGTGTGTTTAAATTAATTCCAAATACTATTACCCATGGCAGCAGGCAGAATCGAGCTCTCCAAACAACAACAAAGCAGTCACAAATACTTGGCAGTTGAGTCAAGAACGAACAAAAGGCTGATCTTCACAGAATCTATGAGCAGGTCTGTGGCCATAACTCATTCCTACAGCTCCATTCCTCTAGGTCACAGTAAGATTAAATAAAGGAGAGACAAACTTTATAACACAATAGAGATCATTATCATCTTGGGGAAAGTGTAACAGATAAAATAGACTCAATGGGGAAACCTTTAGGAGTCACTGAACCAAATCACACTGTCACTGGCTCACTGCAGTTGAGCAAAAGCAGAGATAGGGGCTGAAATGACTGAGGCATCTAACGCAAAACATCAGAAAGAAACAATGAAAGAGATTTCTGTCTTATATGCAAAAAAAACGAAACATCCTCAAAGAGAAAGAGGGCAAAAAAACTGCAAAAAGGACAAGCTTTGCCAAACTTTCTAAATATTCATCTAATGTCCAAAACATCATACACTCCTCACATCTCTCCCTCTTTGCTGTATATGAGACGTGAAGGCTACAACAGTAGTTAGTGGATCATGCATAAAGTATGCATGATCACACATGCATGTGTGTATGCAAATTCTGCAAGGTGTGTATGATAATACATGGGGCTATCTGAGGAGAGTAAAGTTTCTTAGTTTATATGTCCTTAATATTGGCATGATAAATAAACATAAACCAGCCACAGAACAGGGTTTATGTATTATACAGTCACTTCACTGCTTAGACTTCTGATGTTGAGACAATGAATAAATAGAATAAACTTGCTTGATATTGGCAGGCAGTTGCATAGAAAGCATGGCTGCAGCTTGGATTTCAATGAGAGATGAAACAAAACCTCAAGCTCATACAAATCGTCACATCAAAAACAAGACAAAAATAGAAAGATGTTTTGTGATTTTTATAAAATACTGGAGCTCTGTTAATGCAGCATTAGGGTTTAACAGTGTTTTTAGGTTCTGCCTTGTTGTTCTTGCTGAACTTCATTTACTCAAAATATTTAACCCTGAATATTGTTAAAAATAAATATTCATAATCATTGTTTTTATGTTCAGTAGTTTTCATAGTTTGAGGTAGACTCTACAAATTACCTTCACACATACACAGGAAATGTCAGAGCTGGGATTAGTACCTGCTAATGCAAACAGAACATTGCACTGCTGCTCCGCATTAGAAGCGTTCAACTGGGAAAACAGGTGGTGGCCTCTACTGTTGGAACTCCAGATATCCCTCACTGTGACTTGTGACTGTCATGCAATGAACAAAACAAGTCACATGCATTCAGACAGCAGCTGCTCTTGTGTTGTATCAAATCATCAGCTCAAAGAGCGCCTGCCAGCCCCAGAATTTTGTGTCCAGTAGTATTATTAGTAGTATATTAAACCTACCGTGCTGTTACCATGGTAATGCGTAAGTAACTGAAATCTTCGATATTATAACTTGTTTATCTTAATGAAGACCTTTTTGATTTTTGGTGATAAAATTCACAAATTTTACATTTCTGACTGTAACTATATTTATAATAAATACATTCATAGTTGCAGTATAAAGTTTTGTGTTTATATATGAACAGGATTGCTCCAGTGAGAGCATGAATACAATTTCTATCGTGATAGAGGGACCAAATCTGTGCCGCTAACAACCGGATTAACAGCTGCCTGATGAGACACTGAGGTGCATGATACAGTGCTGTCCCCAACAGGTAGAGAAATATGGAAGAGCAGAGCCTTGTTTGAATCCCCCATCTGTCAACCTGAGGCAAACAAAGCCAGAGAGGCAAGTTACAGTAACACTGAACATGATAAACACTCGAAACAGACACGCAGACATAGTCACTGATGAAATAGAGCACTTTCAGAAGCAATTACACACCATGTGAGAGGTGAGGGAAGGAGTCCCATACCAACAGAAGACATAAAGACTGAAATGGACAGAACAAGGGAGGTGAGACAGAGAATAGAGACAAGTAAGATTAATGGAGTGTTTGTTATTAGAGCTGGTTGGGTGGGTGAACATAGAGGCCACAGTGCTGCTGCTATAAATAATCCTGTTTGACAGTCACAACCACTCTGGCACGAAGCTGCCAGCACATCAAACAAGCCTTTGGTCCCTGATCCAGCATTTTTTTGAAAGTAATGCCTTATTCAGTTTCTGTCACTAACTGACATAACAATTAGACACTACTTGTGTCTTTTATTATGAAAAATGTCCCACATTATCAAACCATTCTCTATTCTTCACCATCGTCGACTAACCTCAGCTTAACTGAAGTAACCCCAAAAAGCTTAAACCTCAGAAAAAGAAAAAAAAAGTCAGCTGTAAGTCCAAGTCCACAATGAATTCAACAAACCTAAAACTCCTGCTTTCTGACAAATCCCTGAGGTGTGTTATTAACAGTTTTACCTCATGTGTCATATGTTATTCCTCCCAAACTGACAAGCTGTCACAGTTGGCTTTCAACTGCTCAGTTAACTCGTTGGGGGAAGAAAAAGGATGAAAAAGAGCAGCACAAGTCACGGAAAGAAAATAAAAAACAAGCTGAATAAAGAACAGCAGCTGTTTTACCAAACAATAATACAGAGAGGCTGACTCAACCTGCTGAGGGCTCAATCAAAAAATGGTAAATTATATGTTCGTGTGCACCCAGGAATACATCATTCGCTGTAGTTTCCACTCATATCTAATGGATGTAAATGTTGATTAATCAAACAAGACATACTGTCCTGCAGCAAAAGACATAATATAATTAGTACATGCTGACAGATCCAGATTCACTACAGGTCAAGGGCACATCCATACACTTAATAGGTGAATCTGTGCTGAGCCTAAAAACTGTCTGATAAAATGATCTCTCAGAACTCTAAATAAAACTCCATTACATTAGGGGCCGTGGCACATTTCCAAGTCGGACAATATCAAAGGCAGTTTTAAAAATTTGTTAAATAATTCATTATTAGTATTTCACAAGGGAACATTTCGAATAAATTGAGGGCCACTTAAAGTAATCTGATAAGAAATTTAAAAACTTGATCAAATAATGTAAAAGCTTTAGCATGCTCTGGATTTCAGGCCACACGTGTATTACAACAGATTTTTTTAGGATTGTGCTGCTACTCAGAGCTCAATGGATTTAGGTGTAGCTTTAGTGGCCCTTACGTTGGTTTTTCGTTGGTGATGAGCACTTTGACCTTGTTGAGGGCCTTCTTGGCGCCAGTTGGGGCTGGGGCTGCTGCAGGTGCAGGTTTGGTGTGGGCGGGGCTTGCATGGGGACTGGCAATGTAAACCTTTTTGCCAGCGCTGCCTGGTGGTTTGGAGTGGGAAAAGTCTGTGATAAAGACTATTCCTTCACTGGTCAACACTGTTAAAGAAAAGCAGAGAAAAAAAAAGAAATCAAAACATATTTTATATAAAACATGTTACATCTCCTGCCCACATTAACGTTTTCCTCTTTCTAAAAACAGTGAAGTATAGAAAATGAGAACCTACAGTTCAGTGGTTAGCATCTTTATGAAATTGGCACATGGTTCATGTTAAAAAATATTAAAGCTTAAAGCCATTTTAAAACTTAAGCTACAATATAGAAAAATGACCAATGAATATTATATTTCAAGAAATTAAAAAAGTGAACTGAACAGAAGTTCATTTGGCACAATGTGTTGTTCACCTACACGCCATGTTGGATGGGTCAAAGGGGTCAAAGGAAAAGGAGAGGATGTTCTCAGCATAGCTCTTCTTCCACAGCTTGGTGCCTGTGTCTCCATTCCACAGGACAATGTAGTTGGGAGGGTGGATGGCTAAGAGCAGATCACGAGACGCATCCTGATTCCACAGCCACTCCAAGTCTAACAGAAGAAGGGAAGAAAACAGAGAGGAGAACGTCACTGCAGATGATGGAGGCTTAGTGTATGCCAGGAGAAAAGATATAAAGTTTCTCCTTGGCAATGCTGGCAGGGAAACGTCCTCTTCCTCTAGTGAGCTGATGATTCAATTCAAGCTTACATAACAGAGAGGGGTTTCTGCAAGATTCCTCACCTTGAATAGGTTTAGAGTGCTCCTGGATCTCACAATGGGCAGTGCCGCTGACCACATCCCACACTATGATCTTCCCTGAGGCATCTCCTGAGGCCAGCCTCAGACAGTAGGGTGAACTTAAATTGTGGTAGTAGTTTTCTCTGGACCATTTCACCTACCAAACACAAGACACACTCAATGTAGAGGTTGAGCCATGGCAACTGGACTTGTAGTTTTTAGGTCAAAACATTTCACCACTCATCCAACACTTTATCAGACTGATGAAGCTACTTGGATGAGTAGTGAAACTTTTCAACCGAAAAACTACAAGTCCAGTTGCCATGATTCAACCTCTAGATAACTTCACCTGCACGACTGAGAATTTCCACACACACAACACACAATGGTTGTATCTGGCTGATGCAACCGAAACTTCCACATTTTGCTGTTTGTGCAGAAGAAAATGGGAAACAACAGCAGCTGATTATAACACTGTTCTGAAATTGAAGATGATTAGTTTCACAATTAACCGACACAACAGGCTTCTCGTTAACTGTAGACCTATTCAGGGCAAGTCTTGTTGTGTGTTTGTGTGTCTGCAGATTTCAGTAAACTACAGCCTATACAAACACAGGTTTATTGGACAAAGATACAGAAAAATAGAGAGATAAAATACAGATCCTATAAGAAGCACACAACATTGAACCCAAAGTCCTATATAAAAAAAGACAAATGACCCTGTAAACAAGCCTGTATTTAAATAATTATGTGTATGTGGATACTTTTTTTTCTTTTTTTATTCAGTAGGTTGTTTTATGTCAGCCTGGGTGGTAAGGAATGTCCCACTGCTGTAGCTGCAATGCTTTACAAGATGTGCTTTGGAGTGAGGAATGAAAGCCCCAGATCGAGCCCAGGCACTGAATTTATTTTTTTTTTTACCAGACACACACAAAAAAAAGAGGGCTCTCTCCGTCAATGTAGAAGCAACCTGTATCAGTGTTGCTAGTGTTGGCTTTCATGGTGGAGCAAAGCTGAATCCATCCACCAGAGAGGAACAAAAACAGCTTAGCTCAAGGTCACACAAAACTAATATTAATACTGTGATAAAATATGACACCCATCAGGAATTGTTTGTATTTCACCTGAAAAGTACAATCAGCATCAGTAAGAAACTGATGTATATGTGGAGGACACACACAGTAACTGCACAAGATAGCAAAAGCTTAGAAACTATGTCTTGCATACTGTACATATGTTCACTTTAAGTGCAGCAGGTCAACAGACATATTTCCCTCATATTTTTTGGTGGGAAAAAAAACAAAATAGAAAGAAAAGAAGTGGAAGAAGTTTCAGAATTTCTTCATCTTGCATATTCTTTTAACATTACTCACTGGTAACAATGTTTCTAATGGTTTATTGGCTCCATTCCTTAACCAAGTAATTTTAAGCATTTAGACATCACTCTAGCCTCTGGGTAATTGTAATTTGTATTTTTCAAATTTTCAGTGTTTTAAAGACTAATTGAGAAATTAGTTAAACCAGCAGATTAATTCAAGATGAAAATAATTGTTAGTTGCAGTCCTACTACAGGGCTAAACAACCGCACAGACAAAAATTATGTCATTATATTACATTAGAAAACTCACCTTGACCACATTGGCTTTGTGCTTTTCCAGAACCTGAATAGTCTGAGCTGTCCTTGGATCAATGATGAGAATGCTGGAGTGACATCCCTGAGCTATCAGTCCCTGCCAACCCCTACAGCGCATGAGAGCCAGAGGGAAGGACAGGACATGGACAATAACAGACAAAGAGAAAAAGTGAGGGAACTCAAAAGTTCTTTCCACTACAGAGTAAAAAGAGATGGTTTGTAAGTGGGGGACTGAGCCAAATGATGCACAAGGCCAGATAAAGGAAATTCTTAGATGTGGATTTAAACATTTATGAGACCACTATAAAAAGGATGTTACTTAAAAGCTGTGTCTGCATTACAATTTCAATTTTCCACTTAAGCCTACATTTCACTTTGTCATTCTGGGTTATTTGGTATTGATGGGGGGAAAATGTCAATTTTATCCTTTTAAAATATTAAAGTATGCAAAAAAGTAAAGGGATCTCTGAAGACACCGTATATAATATCCAGAATATGTATAATTACAGTTTTTGTTAAATATAACTGCAATGTGAGAGGTCTGAGTGTTGAGTGCTGCAATATTTCACATATGATTAATTCAATACAAGTCTGAGGTTTCAACATACCTTTTACTTCAAAACCTTTTCTTTGTTTTTATTATTTTTAAAGCAGTGTGTATAAATACTGGACAAATTAAAACTAGGAAATACACATGAGCTAATGTAATAAGCAGAATTTATTAAATTAATGAAATTAAAGATAGCAAAACATGTTTAATTTCTAGATTCATGCTTTGATAAATGCTTTACACTCTCTCAAACAGCTTCATGACATGATCACCTGAAACACTTTTTCAACAGTCTTACTGGACTGCTGACAACTTGCAGGCTGCTTTTCCTTTACTCTAAGGTCCTACTCATCTCAAAACATCTCAGCAGGGTTTAGGTCAGGTTATCTGCTGTGACATAGCCTGTCAGTGTGTTTTGGGTGTCTTGGCCCAAGCACCTCTCTTCTTCTTACTGGTCTCCCTCAGTAGTGGTGTCGTTACAGCAATTTGACCATGAGGGCATGATTCACCTTCATTCATCATTGTGTTTTAAAAAATGTCTTAATAAACTGAATTTTGTTTTGTAAAGTAATGATAGGCTGTCTCTTTACTTAGTTGAGCAGTTCTTGTTGTAAAACAGATGCCTACAATAGTTGAACAGGGCTATGTGCTAAACACCAACAATACCTCAACACACACACACACACACACACACACACACACACACACACACACACACACACACACACACACACACACAGGAGATCCTATCAAACCACTAACTTACAAAGACAAGACATTTCTGCAAACCATTACAGGAAACTGCTTATGACGATGTTATGTTGCCAGTTGTGTGTGAGGTTGTTTTCAGTGAAACAGAAGCAGCATAAAATCTGAAACTTATTTTAGTTTGTTTACAATGACTTTAGCCTTCCTACATAAATCCGTATGCATCACTTCATGTAATATATAATACCCTATAATACCCTCAGTATTAACCTACAATGTCGAGCTAAACATAAATCAATCAATCAATCAGTGAGGTGTGTCCAAACACAATCAAAGTCTCAGTGGAAATGAGGCTGAACACACTCATCGGGCCGTCACGTCACATGACACAGGTTACCCATGTTTCTATGCTTTGAGAAAACTCGAGATTCCTGGAGTTCATTCATATTGTCATGTAGCAACAGAAGATCACAATATAAAAATTGCACGTCATGTAACTGCGCACCTTGACTGAACTAAACCAGCTACAAAACCAGCTGTGCTAGCGGCAAAGCTGCAATACTCACCAATCTACAGCGGTTTTATTCTGCAAGTTGAGAGTGCCAGTCAGTGTCCGCGCCGCGAGCTTGATGTTGACGGTGTAAGGAATCATTATTGCTGGGAAGTATTTGTGCTACATTAACATTTGTTGACGAGTAGCGACTAAAAATAATTTGCTTGTGTGGTTAGGTGAATACTAACAGGAAGCGAAACGGTGCTTCGAAATGGAACGTCGTGTGGAAACAAATATCGCCGTAAAAATGTTCCACAACAATCCGTGTACTTTCCGTGTAGTTTTGTGCTCTTTTTGACACGAAATAAAAAATACTGTTTCCTCCTATATGGTTTTAACACTGATTCATACAACACACAAATACAAAGTGCTTGTCCCTTACAGGCAATGCTTTCTGAATTTAAAATCATAAAGGTAATATACAAACACGCGATTTCTTTTGGGGTATATGACTTTGTCCAGTTGTGCTGTTGTGTCTAAATTGTTCTCCTTGTTGAGAAGTGTCTTCACAGCCAGCACAGTGGTCAGCATGTCAAACCCATTTGATGCTTCAAAAATGAATTTGTTCTTTATTCAGTAGTTTCATAAAGTGTAGTCTGAAGTCATGTCTGAAGCCTTTCATTTTCATTATATTTATTATAAATACAACTAATGTTGTTTAATGTATTTTTCTAGTCAAAAGGAAAATGAAAAGATGCAAAAGTAGGATTTTGACAAGATGGAAAAAAGCTCATTTTCAGTATTTAGTCAATGTTTTTATTTATTTATTTATTTTTGATTTTTTTTTTAACCAAATGTTTTTTTTAGACACCTTGCAGCTTCAGAGTGGGTAAACTGCTAGGTGTAGTGTTCTGCAAGAAGATGTCATACTGAGCTGAGGAGCTTGGATACATCATACGAGGGTGCACAGTGAGTGGCTTTTGGCCGCTATAGATGTACAAGTTAAATATAAACTACCTCATTTAACTGTTGGCAGTTCAGCCTCTCAGAATTGTTCTCCTTTTTGGCAGCGCTTATCTGCCTGCAATAAGCTGGCACACTGGTTGATAGTGAAGAACTCACAGCCATGACATCAGAGGAAGAACAGGGTCCTAGAGAACTCACAACAAAATACTATACTTACAGTTCATCAACAGCTCTGACACACACAAACATATGTAATCATGGCATGTTTCCCTTTCCAACTATAGATCCTCTGATTAAGATTTTGACTAATATTAGGTACTTGTTCTGACAACCACAATTACTTCTTTCACCATTTACAAAGCCTGTGTCACATATATTCAAACATCCTATGGCTGTCCCAGTTCAGCCACACATTTTTTTCCCATATACATGATGTCCTCAGTTCATAGGCAAAAAGAAGCAAAAAAAACACTTAATGTTGAGCCTTATGTTTGTTGTTAATGGTGGACTGTGACATTCTAGCAGACCTTAACGTTCAAATTAAAGGTTTCTCTTCTAAGGAAGCTTGTACTGCAGCATAAAAAAATATATAAGCTCAACCAAGACATGTCATAACAAGGAACTGAGAGCCCTCAAAAAATAAACAAGGTGGAGCATGGGCAGAAAGTTTATCTGTTAAGACGTTTAGTGACCTTAAGAAAGCTTTTCCATTAACTGCTAGATGTTGATTTTTGATTGATTCTCATGAAATCTGGAGATGGCCTTTGAGAACGATTTTTGTTTCACTGACTGTGACATATTGGGACTGGAAAAAAAAATTGAATATGTAAAAAAAAAAAAAAAGATGTTTTCATACAAGCTGTCAATCAAAAGAAAAAAAATCAAGATTTACAGACAATACAAAAACATAATGCAAAATAAAAAAGTATCAAACACAACTTCAACCCCTATCCCTAAGTCATTCACTGATAATTATAAATTTACCTTCCCATATTATTATCTATAATATATAAAATATATTATATACAATATCTAATTATCAAAAATAATACTGCTGAATTTTAAATGAAAGTTTCCCCTCTAACACCCCTCTCATTCACTGAATAATTCCTGAATGTTTCCTGGTAATAGGTTATTTTTAGCCTTAAACATTATTTGTGCTGTATGAAATTCCACCAGATCTGTAAATATGAATAATTTTGACTGTAGAAATAATGTTGTTTATATCCAGCAATATGAATGATCTGTATTGCTCTATTTTGAAGAAGAGACAGTGAATTTAATGAGCTTCTGTAGTTTTTGCCCCAAACCTTTGCACACTAATTTAAATATGGTCAATCTGAACAGTAGAGAATGTGAATTAATTTATGGTCCAGAACCTGTTTTGTTTAATACTCTGATGCTTCTTGACAGTTAAGATTGTCCATGTTTAATGTATGATTTCCTGTTTATTTTGTAATCCATTATTACACCAAGAAATTCCCCAATCTATCAGTATATTTACTTGAATGTTCCTTCCACAGTTACCAAATGACATTTTTGTTTTAAGTTCAATGATAATTTGTTTTTATCGAACCATATTTTTAATTTCCCCAATTCTTTGGTTATATCCTCCAATTGTTTTTTTAAATACTCCCCAGAACAGAAAATATTTGTATCATCAGCAAAGCTTTTTTGAACTAATATCATTTTACGTATATGATTAATGTACTGAATAAATAATTTAGGGCCCAACACTGACCCCTGGGGGACACCTCAAGCAATGTTCAAACACAGCGAACAAACGTCTCCCATCTGTTTTCTCTTGCTTAAATAGCACTGAATCCAGTCCAAATCTGTTATACCATACAATTGATTTATTATTATGCCATGATTGATTGTATCAACAGCTTTTATTTAGGTCAATGAATATTTTTTGTGATCTAATGTGTTTGCGATTTCCTCGATTGAATCGCTTATTACCAGTGATGTTAATCTGTCTGAATCCATATTGACTGTCAGTGAGTAGTTTGTGTTTTTCTATGAATGTGTCCAATCTGCTATTGAAGAGTTTCTCTAGTGTTTTAGAAAACTATGGAAGCAAAGAAACCAGTCTGTAGTTTGTGAAGTGATTCTTGTTCCCAGATTTATACAGAAGTATGACTAGCTATTTTCATTTGGCTTGGAAATTTGGAATGATAAGTTACAGATTCATGTTAGTGGTTTAGTCCCCCTAATCCCCTCAATACCTTCCTCACTAAGGTCATGTCAGTGTCATTAAGATCGGTGCTTGTTTTTGCATTTTTTTAACAATATCCAATATTTCTTTCTCATTGACAGTTTAGAGAAACATTGAGATGGGATTTCGCTCTATCAGGTTTTCTCTATTTTCTCCAGACATCCCTGGATCTGGGATTTTACCTGTTAGTTCAGCTCGAACATTTACAAAGAATTGATTAAAGCTTTTTGCTACATCCTCCATCTTATAATTTTCATTATCTTTATCAATAAACTAATTTGGATAACTTTCTCTAGTGCTGTTTCTTCTAATAATGTTTAGTATACTCCATATTCCTTTAATATTGCTACTGTTATCTAATAATTTCTTATAATATTCTTTCTTGCCTGTACTGTGATGTGGGTTAACTTATTTATATTTATTTTCTGCCTTTCTAGTTCTTTGTTTTATGAAGTCTCTGTAAAGTGTATTTCTCTTTTTACAGGCATTTTGCAATCCCTTTGTGATCCAGGGGCATTTTGTATAATGTAGTTTTTTTCTGTATTCTATAACTGGGCAATTGTATTATATAATTTATCAATTTTTATCATAAACATGATCTCCTCATAGTGAACAAGACATGTTTCCACAGGACTAACAGTGAGCCACACTTCATTCAATCATTCACAATATCATTTTTAGAGACACTGTAATGGAGAGTTTATAGCCAAATATTTGATATCATAAAACATTCACACTCCCCATTTTGATTGTATTAACCCAACAACAATACAATCCTAAATGTCACGTCTGACATGTCTAACATTTCAAAATTGCATTCATTCTCTTGACATATTGTGTGAGCTAAGTCCAATAAACAACCTAATATTGGGAGAAGAAATTCCAGTCTTCCTACAGCCCCTCTGTGGCAGACTGACTAAATGAACATGTTTCATAGCTTTCTTTGTCTCATGGTTACTGGATTGAGTTAACAATACCATGCAGCTCTTTCCTGATTTGCATGCTAATTGAAAATTGGGTGTTTCAAGATTGCACCTAACTTTACATCCTGGGTGTTTCACTGTCTGTCAAAATCATCTTCTGGCCACAGTCTTCTGCACACTCATTGTACAGACCCAGGATCTGTCACATTCATCATAATTACTGCAGCACCGCTGTCTTAAGGAACACTGCTGAGCTGATATAGAATTATTATTCTGTGCCTCACCCTCTCCTGAAGTTCACAGTCAGACATATAGCTGGTTTCCATATCAAGATTTCCAAGGTTGGGAATATCATTATGACAGGTTATGTCATATATTATGAGGGAACTATCTTATCAATAAATGTGGTATCGTCTGAGTAAATTCAACTACTGCACACTGAATTTCTTACCATAATTTAAAAGTGCAGTAGGACATTTGAAAGTCTCTTTCTGCAGTCTTTTAGTACATATGTTACTGCAGCCATGACTTGAATTCTGACTTCAGTATACATAATTCTAGTCATTCTATTAAACCACAAACATTCAGAAAGGAGCATGGTAAAAATCTACCTTGCATGTATGAAATATTTTATGATCTATAGAAAAATGTCAGACTGTAAGTTGTTTGGAAACTTATTGCAGCAGTGTCAAATGAGAAGCGGTGTCTAAGCATTTCTCATGGAAAGTTTCTCCTACTTGACACATTTGGCAGTATGAGGGTAGGACTTAAAAAAAAATCCTTCCCTGTATAAGAATGTATTTTCAGTGTTTGTTTGATGAGCCACATAAAATCTTTCTTTCTTCGAGAACTGAGGAGCACCATAACCCAGTGGAAATGAAATTCATATTGATTGTCTCATCTGAATGCATAAGACGACTATAAAGAATATTTTCAAAATGTCAAACTCTTTTTAAGAAGTGTGTCTGGACTCCTGGTCAGCTAAGGGTCTGAAAACATATACTATATGTATCATAATATCTCTCACTCTGTTCTAGCCAGCAAAAGCTGTCAGTCTTTTTTTTTTTTTGCCACTTCTCACTTATCTACTGTCAAACTGCCTCTTGATGTGCTGCTATTACAGAGCATTATTGAGATGATAGCTCAATAATGGCAATAATGGGACATTTCTTCAAGGACATCCATCAGCTATGTCATTGCAGCCTCTTGTTCATTTCGGGAGCCTACAGGTTTGCAGCTGTGTTTTTAACAATAGCTCACTCAGACTTTGGTTTCTGCTTGATTATAGTCATTTCACTTTTTTATTCAGATCCAATGTGCGGTTCTTAAATGTGCAGTTCTTCACAACTTGAAATCAACATACAGACGGGGGTACCTGCAAGTCTGGCTCTGTCTAGAAGGAAAAAAAAATCAGCCTTAAAGCACATCCAAAGCTCACTAAGTAAAATGCAATTTGTATTGGGGCAGTTGTAGAAATGACAGACGCTGTCTTCTTTTTATCACTTTTATCTTTTTAATCCTAGTTTGGTCTCTACCAGCTCTCTGAAAAAAAATACTGAGACTGATATGTATCTGGGTCTTGATCTTGCTAAATGTTCAACTGTCATTTATTTCAGCTCCCTCCTGTTTCATGCTGGAAAGGCAGCATTTAGTCAGGTTACCCTCACAGGACAGGCTATATTTGACAGAGTGAAAGGTAATAAATCAGTGTGTCTCAGTTCTTACAGCCTTAAAGTTTCTGTGGCTGGGCTAGCCAAAGGAACCTGGGTGGTGGTGTGTAATGAAGTTTCTGTAATGAAAATGGAGAGCAGGAATAATCACATGCAAAAACCCAATTATAGCCTGAGTGCTCTGAGTGCGTTTGACTGCTGGCCATCAGCAGAGTGAAATCTCCCCATTATTTTCACCTCCCATCTGTACATCCCACCTCAACATCCGCTCTTATTTTAATGTAGGCAGGTTTTTGAGCATGCAGAAATATTTTATTGATGTATGTTTATTCACACAGGTTCAACAGACTCCTACCTTCTCTGCTGTGTTGTGTGATGTGCCTTAGAGGATATACTGTACAATAATATCCATTTACTCAAGAAGCTTATAAAAAAGGTTGGTGCCAGTGTTGATCCTTTGCTTAATTTGAGGGAAATTCAGATAAAGAAATAAAACATGTCAGAGTGCAAATCAGTCACTGTGGGGTGTTTTTACTAAGAGGAGCAAATTTTAGATATCACTATCATGACTCATTCGGGTTACTGATATCATGGATTTTATTTGTAATTTTTCACGTACATTATTTCACACCATTTGCTGTCCAGAATTAGCCTAAAGTTACTTGTCATCTACAAACACAGGGCAGGTCACACATACTGTAACTCATACAGGGGCAGAACAGCACAGGAAAACTAGACAATCAGGAAACATAATAAAATAACATGCAGCAGTACATCTCACACATCATATCAACAACCAGTGCATATTGAGTAGTTGTGCTAGTATAAAACTGGGTTTTAGTCCTTATGGCTACCCGTCAATCTCACACATCATCATGCTGAAAAACACATAACTTTAAACATTTTGACCATGTCTATCTGTGACTGACACTCATCTGATATAGTGAACTAACTCATTGCTGTTGTTGTAAACAAAGCAGATTTTAGTAGCGTGAATTCATATTTTGTGGATGTTTTTTAGCAGATGCAAATTAATTTCTCGTTTAGTGGCTACAAGATGTTATTTATTTTCACAATTCAAGTCCTGTGAAAATGCATAGTATGGTATATAATATAATGTATTCTGCACAATAAAAAAAATATAAAATAAAATACTAAACTAAAATATGTAAGTTACTGTTTCAGAATTATAATGAGAACATTTTTGAAATGTCGTAATCATAGAGTTAAAACACATGTGCTGTCAAAATAGCCAAGAGGCTTATCCTGGGGCTGCCCACATAATTCTCATCATCTGTCCTCCCAACTGCAAACACAACAAAATACAGCCCCGCCATGTTTGTTTTATGCTTCTCATACAACAGAGAATTAATGACAAACTGAAGCTTCTCCTCCAGAGTGCGGATGTTTTCATTTCTGCCATCATGCCTGCCAACCTCTTGATCATCACTTCAGCAGAATTCCCTCTGCAAGTACAGTGGGCATAGGGAAGGAGAAAGATGAAACAGAGGCAACAAGATCATAAAACTTTCATTGATCTCTCTAAAACCATAGCGTTCCATATGGAGTTTGACGTAAATGTTTCACTATGCACCGTCTTCGTTCACTCAGGAAGTCTAAGGTAGCTGAAAAAAAGCCTAAATGTTTTTCTTTCAAAGTTCGCATTACCAGATTAGACCTTCTGTTGCTCGTGAAACATGTCAGATCCACATGAATAGGCCAGCCCTTTGAATCATGCCTCCAGAATGTGTTAACAGCTCTATTCCATATTTCTAACAGTCCCGCTTGATGGTTACAGCGCTGGATGTCAAAATGAGTTATGATGTCACACTTTGAGATCCCCCTCTACATATCCCTGATCCTCTTTTATCAGGCAATTGAACATCTGCTGTATGAATATTAATGAAATCCTGAATGAGTTGTATAATAAAGGCATTGTCATCTGTGTAATTCACAGAACTGTTTCTATTACTTCTGCAGCTATGAAATTGATTCCAAATTGCTGGATTGTAACTGCAAAATGAGTCATCATTTTATATTCAAGCTGCATAATTTCTCCTCACTGAGATAATGACACATAATGGACCCATTTTATTTATCATAAATACAGTAGAATAAAGAATGGTAAGGAAGGCATTTCAACATAACGACATAAGGGTTATAATACATACTGCCATCTTGTACCTATAGAAGGGGTGGGAATTGATAACCTCAGGGAACTACCATATGATTTCATGTAAATACTCAACATCCATTTCATTCTCACTACAGAGGGCATTGCTTTTGGCAGGCAAGATACATGTATAATGGGCTTCAGTGTTGAGCATCATCATTCCATGAAAACCCAGGGAGAGGATGCTATCTCTGAATCGTGCATTCATAGATATTTTGCAGCCTTAGAATGGTCCAAAATGACCCTTACGCAAAAGTAGTTTTTTATCTGAGTGTAAATGAAGGCTACATATTGTATCCAGTTTCTTTGCAGGGCAATAAAAGTGTCTGAGCCAAGTGATGGGGTAAAAACAAGAGTGCTTTAGAAAGTCGATTAACATTACTGTGTTTGCTTAGGAAAACACACATACATTTGAAATACATGTTAATGCTGAGTACCAAAGTTCATTTTTCTAACATTCAGCAACTGAAAAGCAGTTTTATCAAAAGCTCTCTTCAGTAGCTGCTCTGGAGTCTGCTCAGTTGTCGTGGAGATGTATAATAGATACTTAATTTTTAAATTATTTTACCATCTGAATTCACAAAGATAAAATTATAAGATGAAGGAGCTCAGATAATTAAAAGACCTTGAGGTGAGATTAAATATTTGTATATACACAATAAAGTGCAAACCTTATTCTACAGGTGGCAAAACACAACCAGTGCATTATATTACAGAGCCTGAGGGCTTACTGAATGGTTGAATGTGTATTAAAATGTTATAAATCATATTTCTTTCTTCTATTTATATATGTTGCATTAACGATTTGGAATTTCCCCACTATGGGATAAATAAAGGTTCATCTCCTCTCGTCTTGTCTTGTCTTGTCTTGTCTTATCTTGTCTTATCTTATCTTATCTTATCTAGTCTTGTCTTGTCTTATCTATAGCTCTCATTATCTCCAGAACTCAATCTATTTGAACATGTAGACAGTGCTCTCCACTAAAAAACCAAACGAGAGAAGTTTTACTGTAAAGCTGATGTTGCGGTGAGCCATCTCCCTAAGCAGTGTATCTGTTCCTATAATATTCCACCAGTCTGTCTTTATATCCCTGTCTGTGTTTGTGAATGTGGTTTGTAGTAATTGAGGATTCTAATTAATTTCAGAAGCCTTCAAGTTTTTCTGTTTGCAGAAACAGTCTCTTTTCAAATAGTGGAGAAATGAGTAGGATGCAGCTTAGTTAAACTATGCATAATGCTGTTCATTAGGAGCTTTCTGAATCGTTATCTACAGACGCAAACCATTGAAGCATTAGAGAGAATGAGTCAATAAAACACTAGGCAGACAGCATAGACAGCAACAAATAGCTGGAAGATGAAAACTGATTCACATAAAATGACCAAGGCACCAAGAAAAACAGACAAGTAATGACTTTGCGCTTATATTTAACTTAAACCAATACTTGTCAGCTTCATTTTCCAGGCGCTGTGAGAAAAATATTTAATGGAGTGGTAACGGCATCAGATAAACCTGACCCTGAGACTACTGTTAAGTGATGTGTTTGGACTCCTGGTCACATTTATTGCCTCATCAACACGAACCACATATGCTGATGTGTCTGTCAGCATAACTTATTACTATTCTTGCTGTGTGGTCCCACTTGATGTTTTATTAGCGGCTAATAAGTGACAAGGTGACAGACAGTCAGACATAAAATGCCATTAAAGAAAATTAGCCTCTCCCAAGAGGCGCGTAAAGAAAATAAAATAAATCTTGGGTGTGAGATGTTTCAGTGAGAAACAGTCAGACTGTATTCAATATGCAAGGCAGATGAGGTTTCACAGCCTATTAGTTACACCAAGTGAGAGTAGCATGGGGATGGTATAAAGGCCATGAGAGCAGCTCTTATGGTGATGATGAAGCCTATAAATCTCCAACAACACGACAGGTTTAACTTTATCACAGTCAAGCAAATCATTTTGTTAATCGCTTGCATATTTTTCTGTGATCCATATTTTGCATTGCTTTATGATCCATCCATCCATCCATCCATCCATCCATCCATCCATCCATCCATCATCTACAGCTTATCCTGGTACATCCAGGGTCGAGGGGAGGGTGGGTGATTGGGGGGCGGCTGGATCGAATCCCCACTGACATTGGACGAGAGACGGGCTACACCCTGGACAGATTGCCAGTCTAATACTTTAAAACATTTACAACAGCATTGCAACTGCAATGCATTCATATACAGCCTTGGATTTATACTGATTCAAAGAAATACAAATACATATGAGTCTACATGACCTCTTAACAATGTTATTTGGCTCAGAAGTCTGAAATCATAATAAAGTGACAGTTTATAGAGTTAGATCCTCTTAAATGCCTAAGAAAAAGTGAATATGTTTATCCTTGGCAACCATAGCATTGTAGGTAATGGCGACAATAAAGACCCTGTTGCCAGGGATACACTTAAATCATGACCAGATACGACATAAGAGAAAGAGCAAAGAGAAGGAGATACAAAGGGAGAGGGAGAGAGAGAGAGAGAGAGAAATTTTTCTCTATCTCAATGGCATCTCATTGCATTCTGACACTTCGGCAGTATTGATCGTGTAGGCTTTAGAATAGGAAAGAATATCGATTTGACGCAAAATTTAATTGAGACTGAATATAATGGAGGGGGGTGAAGGTGAGATGAAAGGGAGATAGATGGAAGGAGAGCCAGGCAGAATGAAGGTAGCTGGAGGTTGTTACCTGCAAAGGAGAGAAAGCTGCTAGAAATACTCACTTGCTCTAGTCTCTACCCTCCACTCTGCACTGCATAGACACATTCAACCTATAGACCACAAAGAATTACAGCTCAGGTCAGCTGCACGCCTCTTAAATGTGTCTGCAGCTGATTCTTTTTACATGTACACAGAACATGCACTCTTTGGTGGTCACTGGTGCACACAGAGGTTTGAATTAGAGGCACTTGGTATGGGTTAAGGGATAAGTTATGTGCTAATTAGCCCAGTTTCAATTAAGCCAGATTTCTTTCCAAAAAACCAGGATGCATGACAGCTCAGTATTAATTGACCACTACCTTGGTGCACTGTGTGCCAATGAGAGAGTAAGTGAGTGACCGAGGAAAAATATGTGAGGTAAAGATGGCCCAAGGTTACCATAATTAAAATCAAAATTTAAAAAAAAAAAAAATTAGTGGATTATTCCAGCAGCCCAGAAATATTTATATACTCATGACATAATGATTTTTTTTCTAAAAATATTAAACCTCTGCTTTGACCTCCACATTCTTCACACATTCTTCATGCAGCGAGGGACCTATGGTCACATGTGTTAAAGTCTGACATTTTACTTGCCATGTTTCCCATCCATCCTCCCTGACCTCCACACACTTTGTGTTCAGTAATAATGTCACCTGATTCCCTGGGCTATCATTCTTATGTCTGCTAGAAGACTAAACATAAATGTAATAAGTTTAAATACATTTATGGAAATTACTATTATCATTTGTCTCAGGAGAACAGGCTGAAGCTGCCATGTCTATAACAGAAAGATCACCTCGGCATTAACGGCCTCGCTGGCCCAGTATCCCTGGGAATTACAGTAGGTTCACATCCTCCGTGCCCGCACAGGAAGTAATATGTCCTTTATGTAGCATGCCAGATTATAAAGTTATAAAGGTCGAGGATGTGGATGAGCATGTATCAAATCTGGCTTTCAAGCAGGTGACAGCAGTCAGCTTCCCATCACAGACCTTCTTTTAATATGCAGTTTCCTTTACCTTGCCTTATTACCTTACCCACACTAAGCATAACCTTAGCCTGGTTTATAGACCTAAACCATGAGTTTTCTCTAATCATAACCATCCATTAATAGAAAAGCAATATTTTTTAAAAACTTTCAATGGATAAGAAAAAAACAAAAAAGCTTTGGCGATGGATTTAATTTGAGGTTTTTCTACCATGCAAATCACTGAATGAGTGGTAAATAGAGCAAATCTCTTCCTTCTCTTTTCAAAGAAATCACCATCCCTCACAAAACAGAAGCAAGTGACAGACATGACTATCTTCTTCTAAAGCTGTTTTATTGTTAGTCATGTTTGGGTTTGTTTGTTTGGTCTTGATATGCATAAAGCAAAGCTGGGCAATTTGTTTACTATGTTAGCACAATACTTGAAACTCATAAACGTTACCATAATGGAGCAAGTGAAAAAAATCAAAAACAGTCATAAGTCATTTTTAAAGACTCAGTAGAGAGGCGTAAGACAATGAAGTGACTAAGGGGTGACTTAACTACCTGTTACTGAAGATGAGAAGGGGCTCGAACTTTTTAACTCAAAGGTGAAGGCAATTCAGTCCTTTGGAAACCATAAGTTGAAATTACTTTTGGGAAAAGACCAAGATTAAAGGATTTTTTTAATACTAGGTTTAAATCAGCATCTGCCATCCCTTTGATTTTGGTTCTGGTGACCTGCTCTGAACAATGCTAGCTCTTAAAAATGAGCAGGGACAGCTCAGCAGTGATGGTAAGAGTAGAAGTATCTGGGTGCTGATGGGTAATCAATCATGCAGACTTCTGCAATGAGAGCATGTTCCACTGCAGTGATCATGAGCCAGGGACAGAGAGGGAGGAAAAGAAAGGAGACACCAGTGTGGCAGGAGAGATGAGGTTAGCGAGATAAAGCGCAACAGAGTGGAAAACACAAAGGAGAGGTTTGATCAGGCACAAGCCCGGGACCTGACCCACACATCCAGGGAACACAGATGGACAGATGGGACAAAGAACATTGTAGTGCTGAAGTTCTTAGTTCAAATTTCAAATTCTAGCTTTAAACCTTGATATTATCTTAAATTTTAATATGAAATAAAGAAAATGGGCTGCCTACTTACAGTACGCAGTGTTAGAGAGGTGTGTGAATGGCCAAATCTATTGCAGGTAATCAAACAGTATTAAGACAGCAGCTTCTTTTTTTATCAGATGCAAAAGGAAAGGCTTTGTGTATTATTCTCTGAACAGGTGATTTATTTTTTCTTTGCTAACAGTCTGATTACATCTTGTCACTTACAGCCAGTCAGGACGTGATCTGTGCCCTGCAGCTATTCATCAATTGTTATACTAAAGGGGTTTGGAGTTAAAATGATAAATGAATGCAAACTTATGGAGTCACTTTTAAGAAACTTTGAATTGAATAGTCATATTGGTTTATTTCTAAGGAGAGAAAACTGTAACCTGATTGACATGTAATGTTTATCAGAAATCAGCTTGGGATTGGATGCTGCACATTAACGATCAGAGAAAATTATGTCTCATGTCTCAAGAACAGGTTTCTTCTGTCCTTGCCTCATCTCCTTGTATCTTCTGTGGGCAGGACTAAGACACAAGGAAAAGATGCAAGTGAAGGGAGCATGAAAGTAGTTAGTGGAATTGATATTCACCCAGTGTAGTGTCCAACTTTACACTGCATGACTTTGTAATTTCCATCAGTCCACCGCCTAGTTTGGGAAAATGTTATAAGAGTGGCATAGATCCTATGGGAACAGCTCAGTGCATAGCCTATGTACATTGTGCCAAGTGGGAACTGGGGGGGTGAAGCCACAGCAGTGGAACATGGTAAAGCAGGTAGATGGAGCAGCGAAGTTAGAGGTATTGCAGTCACAAACTCAGTTGTACCTCAGTGTGCACCTAGTAAATGTTAGCTCCTCCTTGGAGCAGAAGAAGAAGAGGCTGAAGCAGGAAAGGTGAACAATAATTACACTTTTGTATCTGCATTAATTAAGGATCAAAACAATAAGTGACCTTAAATGGCATTTGCACTAACTCATTATTGTCTCATTAACTTTGATAGCCCCAGTTAAGCCATGCTAAATAGCCAAAGTGTCAGAGCAGATAACCTGAGGTGAAAAGAGGTTATTTTGTTGCCCAAAATGGAAAAGGAAGGAATCATTGATTTAACTCACTATCCCTGCCCTAAGAGGGATGTTGGACAACAAAAGAGTAGGCCCTTACAGTTTGGATCTGTTGAGCTTGAACACTGTGCTGTCGAAGAGTCCTCCTCCCTCACGCTTTCTCCTTCTCTCCTGCTACCATTTTTTTCTCTTTTCTGGTGACTTACATAAAAACATGGCACACAGCTGTGTTGCTGCTGATATACACTATACAGTTTATTATATATTACTATATATTGGTGCTAAAGCACATGAAAACCTCACTAAGTATAGACAATTGTCTGATCTATAGAAAAAATTGTGTCCATAGTCCTTCAAAGACAAACCATGTAGACTTCCAATAAATCGGAATATATGAGGATCACAGTTTGGATTAGCTTGTTTGTTCCTGAATTTGGGTTGTGTTAAACATTAAGGGTGCATTCTGTAATATTACAAAAGATGGTGATTGTATGAAAACCCATTAATCCAGGATGAGGGCTGCAACTGTCAGTAAAAATTAACACAAATAAGCCTTGCTCTGCCTCTGAGTGCTGTGTTGCTGTTAGTACCAATGGCAAAATAACATTTTGATGTGAATAATTTATTGCACAGCTGCCGTCATTCAAGAAAGTTTGCAGTTATAAATAGATATCATGGTGAAGCATCGAGATGGACAAACATGGAGATGTGCTGCTACAAGCACTGTATACTGTACATCAGCAAATACATATTTGCCTTACATCTCAGCAGACTGCTTAATATAGGGAACTTGGGAACTTGTTAGGAACCAGGTTGCAACAGGAAACCATTTCACAGGAGCATGGTTCCCCAGTGAACACAGTTGAGCAGGACTTTTAACTGGTGTCAATGGGAGAAGTGGCACTGACCTTTAAGTTGCTCAGTGGGTAGGGGGAGAGTCATTAAAGTTCAGACAAGACATGGACATCCCATTATCCACCTCACTGAAGGGACTAGACATTAGAGTAAGACCAAAAAGCTTACTTCTGCCATCATGACAAAACACTAATTAATTATGTGGCATAATAATAAAAGAAATTCAGTCCAATGGGAAAAGCATCTCAAATTTAATGACATTTCATGATAAAAAATGATTACATTTTTTTCTATAATCACATATTGTGAAGTCCTCATTTTTGAATACCTATGCCAGTACCAGAACTCTGTGTTTGGGTCAGCTGAAATCCCTCTGTGAAAAAACAAATGATATTTCCCATAACCAGCTGCTACAGAAAATAATGTAATACTGAAACTGTGTCTCTGCCAGAATGCATATTGCTATTTAGCTTTTTATGTGTCTCCACTGTACAGTCACTAATGGCCACTCTTAATGCTTTTCCTCTTAATAGTGGCATTGTTTTCCACACATAGGGAAACAGCATGGACCTGGTCCCTTATGTGGCCACATCTCTTCTAATGAGCTGCAATTTAGTCACTGCAACTAGAGCAGAACAAAGAAAATTAACAACAGCAAAAAAACATTTTGTTTCACACTTGCTGGGTTGAAATTTCTGCATTCAAATTTCTGCATTTTCAAGGCCGATAGTCGATGATGAGGGACGTGAAAGAGTAAGTGCAGCTTGTTGTGTATGTGTGTAAGGAGATAAATAGGTATTTTCGTGTCTGCGTGCTACAGAAGAGCAAAAAAGAGAAGAAGGCAGATAGAAACACATTCCAGGGTCACCAATTGAGGCTATTAATGAAAGACTAAATGTGTTGTAGCCAGAATTCTACAATATACCAGTGTCATGCAGTGTGCTTCTGGTGGATGTTGCTGACCAAACAGCCACAGGGTCAGGTCCCTACACTGCAGCTCTGTGAATCCATTTATAGCCTACTCTCAAAGGCTTTCCAATAATTAATACTACGAAGTTTGGTCACTGGAAATATGCTATTCCAAATTATACACACATGTTCAATTTAAAGACCAAACAAGCACAATGCTGCTAAATGTGTATAATTATAATACATTATCAGTTTTTGCAGGATGGTTTCACTCAATAGTTGAGCAGACAAAGCTTCTTCGGCAGCCAAGAGAAAGAGCACAACATGTCTGTGGATGTTTTCAGATAGTATTCATGACGAGTGTAAGATTGAATCCCTGGATATGGTGCAATTTTGCTGTGCCACCAGCTGCAACTAAATGATTACTGACTGCATCTTCTGCACAGACACACTCACAAGATGAGAGAGCTCGAGGGAAGAATGAGAGAAAAACACACAGAGGTTTATTCAACATATCAGCAGTCAGGTAATCCGACTGGCAGTGGAATAAGAAGATTAGCAATATACTGTGATGAGCGTGAACTCCCAAGAAATGTTGCTGAGTTTAGCCAAGAACCTGGACAGTTTCTATGCTGGCATCTAGATCAGGGACTTAATACCGTCGGATGGAAAGGTGGAAGCCACAAATTTCAGAACACATTTTAATTCACAGTGACATGTTTTAGTGTGTCTTGCAGCTGCACTAACATGACTTTAAGAATGATAGACAAAAAAACATTAACTTGAAATTTGAGTCTGCAAATATTACAGGCACCTTTAATGAGACAGCACTGTATGTGAGAGGTGATGACACAGAGGGTACAGTGTGCTGGAAAAATGAATGTTTTTCATTCTGATTAGGGGAGGTGATGTATCACTTGCCAGATGACAGACTAAGAAGCATTAAAGATTCATAGACAGGAAATCATCTGTAAATCACTGTTATGATTCATGCATATTTAATGAGGCCTCATAAGCAGTAAAAACCTTACCCTGAGTGTATGAGCCGTTACGTCTTCTGCTTTATGTGATAATTAACATACTGTAGGTGCTCTCAGCAGCCAGCATCCCATCAACGAGCCTGAAAGCTTCATCCTTTCCTCATTCTTCACAGAGCCCCTGCGATGGATAAAAGACATGCAGCCCTAAATGGAAATGACTGGATAAACAAACCTATCTTTCCCTGTGAGCATCCTTCCTTTTGCTAAGTAAACAGTCTGCTCCAGCTAACAAATCCCTCTCCATTAGGAAATGGACAGAGGCAAGCAAATCAAGAGCAATTCATTCAGTGCATGTTTGATGTCTCATAGCCTGTTACTCTACAGTAACCTTCTGAAAGGTTAAGCGCACTGGACATGGTCTTCTCTCCAAACTTTCTTGTAAGGAATACGATTCGAGAAAAGCAACAACAATGAAGTTGATGTGTAGACCCGCATCTCATTACCACTCATACAGTAGTAACCAAGGCAACAAATAGACATAATGTCTACCCCAAAAATACACACCAATTTTCTCACTATTTTATTTATGAGTACTATATGAGTATAAACTACAGTATAAAAATATAAAAGCAGGAGAAAGACTTTCATTAAGCCTTTAAAATATAGCTAGTTATCAGCACCAGATTTAATGTGAATTGACCTTAGTGTGTAGGAGGCATAGCGTGTTACGGTTTTTTTTTTTTTTTTTGACCTACTGTCTGAGTTTAAAAGCTGAAGTCTTCTAACTTTGTAAATCAACAGTGATTTGTTTCACTCTCCCAGGGACATAGAGAGGACCAAGTCAGAAAGTTTTTCCAGGAGAACATAGCAAACAATTGCCTACCAGCTCTTTTCAGCTATGCCAGTTTGTCAAAGTTTCATGCTATAACTTATAAAATAGACGATGAACTGGGGGACATATACTTTGTGATCCATACATTTCCATCATGCAAATGTGCAAGGATTGCAGTTTTCTTTTTTTTTTTTACATTTTGTTTAGTGCTTTATTGTTGCAATTGTGACTCAAATTTATATACAGTAGCACTAAAGAAATCATTTTACTGGTCAACACCATTTTCAACAAGAGTAGGCATCATAAAGTGAAAACGAAAGAAAATCCTGCTGGGCTGAAATACATTCAGATTCTCTAATCCTTTGCACAGTATAACATGTCTGAAATCCAACAACAAAAAGCTGAAACAGCCAACAAGATTCACCTTACTCTGAGCAAATCTCTCACTGGCTCATTTCCATTCTTGGCATAAATCTATGATCCCCACACCCCACATGAAGTTGAATGTACATCAGACTGGCTCAGATCAGTCCAAAAATGAACTGGGCAGGTTACAATCCAATCTGTAAACCTCCTTGGGATAACCGATAATCTCTGCTTCCCATTTGGCCCAGATCAAATCTCAGATTTTGATTTCTCAGCACTAGGAAGGATAAATCTAGTGTAAATTACATATACTCTCTATGTAAAGATCCTTTAAACTGTTTCAAAAGCAGCATCAATTTTTTAATATTATTTTAAACTTAAGGCACTCATTGTTACTGCACTGTCATTTTTCAACAGATTTCAGTGTAGAAGACAACAGTCACATCAACAACCTCAAAGTGTGTCTGGATGGCCCATGTGTTCCCTGTCCCACTAAGCCAAGTTGCTGTCATTCTTGATGGCGGGTCTGATCCAGGCCAGCTGTAGCCCCTCTCTTCAGCCGGGCACCTCATGGGTTTGGCAGAGTGGCAGTGCCAATGCCCATCAGCACTGAACATCAGTCACTGCATGCCCCAGATTCACACACGATCTCCACTTCAGAGGGCTGGCCGACTGTTTTTCTGCCTGGGTCTCTGAGAATCTGTGTGCAAAAAATTAACCAACCAACGCAAGTACTAATTTTTTTATTTCTAGGTATAATTTTTACATCAAAAAGGCTCAGTACAAACAAGCCTGATATAGTTCTTCCACCTGCGTAACTCAGAGGAGATGCAGTTATCATTTTTGATGGGAGAAGGTGATTTAATGTGAACTCCAGCTCATACTGTTCCATAAAAAAGACTCGTTTATCTCAGTTAATGCACAAAACATGCAAATTACACAGACAGAGCTAGAAAACACAATTTTGAAAAATCATTTCGGTTACACACCTTCATGATTCTGAGCAGATCTCAACAGTTTGTTAGAGTTATTGCTATAAAACAGTAGTCATCTAGTGGCAAAAAAAAAAAACAACCTCCTGACATGTGTTTGCATTATCCATGTGGCATTTTACAGAGCAGTTGGTCTCTGAGATTTTTACTGTTAGGTTTTTGTGAGCTATCGGTTCATTTCCTGCTGAAAACATGGCCAAAACCAAGCAAATGTTGCCCCCGTGGCTGACCTGAAACCTAAAGCTGCACCGGTGGAGGCTAAGAAAGAAGCTGCTGCAGCCAAAGACCAAAAGGCCAAACCAGGTGAGAATGGCAAAAGGCTGAGGAGCCAAAGGCTAAACCACTAAAGTCGAATGAAAAACAGTTGGTGTGCTCACTCCATGTGCTTTATTTTATTTTATTTTATTTTATTTTATTTTATTTTATTTTATTTTACCAAGCTTTATATAACAAATGTCATATAGAGACATGTTTTTATCCTTCACTTAACAATTTTGTTTTCATATTGATAATAATTTTATATTAAAAGATGACTAAAGTTTGTGAAGTTCAGAATGTCTTTATGGAACTAATTTTCATCAACAGTTTAGTGCAGGATTTACAAACATGGCAACAAGTGCTAACACTACTTGCACACACATACTGTACAGTACAGGGATACTCCTAATGGTGACATGACCAGATAACTTGTGCAGCATAGTCTAACATTACTTTAACATAATCCAGGTCTAATACCTGGGTTTAACTAGTTATTTTTAACTTTCAGTTTTACATTGTTCTCTCAGAATGTCTCCATAAACTGATATTTGAGCTAATCTAAAGTAAAATTATTAATCCCCAGTTACCTGAGAAACTTTCTGCATGGCCCTGACTTTCAACATGTCCTAAAGATTTTTCTACTGATACACAAACAATCGAAGAAAACTGAGTCTCCTCAATGGAAGAAAAAACTGTAAAAGTTTTGACAAACTTACCTTGAAAAGCTTTTCAGAGGCTGCTTTTCATCTGCTTGGAGCCAAGCAAATCGACTGAAAGCCAATTTAATAGATAAAATTAAACCATAAGCGAGAAATGCGGCACTTTAAATATTTATCTTGTTGATTCGCTTTGCTCAATCCATCTTATTTTGTTGTAGAACTGGCGCTTAGCTTTCTTTGTTGATCTTACAATACAATTGTGGGTTGCCATCTCTGCTGCTCTCTTTAGCAGCTTTGTCTTGAAAGGTAAACATTTCCAGTGACAGCCACTAAAAAACAAACACCATATATATATTATTCACCATTCTGTTTTTTATGAAATATATATAGATGCATTCCTCAGTGTGATATTGATCCCAACCAGTGAAGTCTGATGTTTCCTGAGAGAGACAGAGCCTTTCAGGGAGCCTTGTAGCAGTGGACCTGCCGGGCACTTTTCTTTCAGCGACAGATATTTCCCTGCTTTGGGCAACGCGAGACTTTGTAGTACATTTATTCAAATACAGCAAAAATCTAAATAAAGCTCTATTTAGCCTCTCTCCTGTCCCGCTTGATGAGTGAGGACCTTGAATGCACAGTAGATTATTAGATCATATTGTTATTTACCCTCTCAGCTCAACAGTTATGCCACAGTGGAGCCTGAACTCCACATGTCTAATTGTGTATAACTCTGAATGTCTTTTGTAAGAGGTTACAGCAATCTGTCTCATTGGCTGTGGCAGTTTAGAAACCTTTAGCCAGAATTCTTCAAAGTAATCAACACACTGGGCTTTCTACAAGCACAAAGTCTTGAAAATAACACCTCAAACTCTTCATCAGCACACTCATGCAATCTGACAAGGTTATTTCACCCATTTATTACACTAACATTATTTATACTGTCTCAGCCCACATGTGGCAGGAGCAGGTGTAGTGTTTTTTTGCAGTAAATTCATGCTGCCCATTTCTCTGCATAACATTAACACGACAGCCAGAAGATGATTGGCTTATGGCAATCGTGTGTGTTCATAGCTCCATGTCAAGATGGCAGCTGTCGGTCTTTCTGTGAAACTACTTCTCCATCATTACTGCAGATTGCAGCTGTTTTTATCAACAAACAGCAAACAATGCAAAATGGCACAAACTTTCCATAGCTACATTTTTACAAAGACCATAACACTGCCTACCAGTTAGGAATTTGTTTTCCAAAACAGACTATAAATGTCTGCTATTCAGGAGTGTAAATTGAAAGTAACATTAAGAGGCATTGTTTTACTGCAGAGGTGGATGTATGAGGGATAAAAATACAATGCTTGTTCAATATAGCACTATATCTAGTATTTAAAAGATGGAGCAGGTGGGAAAAACTAGCCAAGATGTGATTTGGCACCTAACTGTCCATATAACTGCAACCTGTTATTTTCACACATTGGTGTTTGTATAGATTATACACAAGAGATATAACTTCTCAGTTGGTGAGTGAGGCAGAGAGTGGTTTCCCTCTTTTTGCAGTCCTCACACTAACTTAAGAGGACCAGCTGCTGGCTGCAGCTTCAGTATCCAATCCACAGAATGAGAGCTGTATCAAACACATCTAACCCTTAGCAAGCATCCATCCATCCATCCATCCATCCATTTTCTATACCCGCTTTTTCCTGGCTCAGGGTCACGGGGATCTGCTGGAGCCTATCCCAGCTCTCTTTGGGTGAAAGGCAGGGGTCCACCCTGGACAGGTCACCAGTCCATCACAGGGCCACATAGAGACAAACAACCTCACACACTCACACTCACTCCTATGGGCAATTTAGAGTCACCAATCAACCTGACATACATGTTTTTGGACTGTGGGAGGAAACCAGAGTACCTGGAGAAAACCCACACAGGCACAGGGAGAACATGAAAACTCCACACAGAAAGGCAGGGATGCGAACCCACGACCTTCTTGCTGTGAGGCAACAGTGCTAACCACTCAGCCACCATGCTGCCCCCTTAGCAAGCATTGTTTTCATAATACACGCAGTCCAAAGACATGATGTTGGGATTAGGCTTATTGGTGAAATTGCCCATAAGTGTGAATATGAGTGTGAGTATTTGTCTGTCTCTATGCGTCAGTCCTATGATAGACTGATGATCTCAGGGTGCACGCCGCGTCTCACCCAGTGTTTGCCCCCTGTAACTCTGAATTGGACTAAGCTGTATAGAAAGTGGAAGGATGGAAAACATGTGCATGTAAGGTGATTATAGCTGTTAAACCAAATGAACCACATTAACAAATCCTGACATTATTTGTACCTGACTGGTAGTTTCACTAAAGTTCAATGCGAGTTCAGTAGCCAGTGATATATGTATGTTACGTTGTATTGACAGGATCTTTCAAATAAGCTGTTTAAAGATCTCAGTGGTGTGGGTGCGTGACTGCAAGCTGAGTGTGACAGTGGGGGCAGGGTGTTGTAAAGCAGCAATATAAGCAGCCACGCAGGACTGTAACCTGTGATGAGCCATTGTACCTACTGAATTATTGAAGTTTCCCTGCTTTAAAGAGGCTGATTGTGCTACTCATGACAAACTAGTTTTTCTTTACAGCTTAATTTTCTCCTGCTCACTGTCAGACATCCAGGTGGACAGAGAGACACCCATATTTATGTATATGTCCACAGTAATGTGCGTGGTATCCTCAGAGTCAGTGTGTCTGGAAATAGGTTGTTGATCCAGTGGTTTCTAATGTTTCTGGAGTCATTCAGCTGAAACAGATTGAATTTCAGGGCTTTTCCCACACAGACTCTTACAGACTGCCACCTGTGTATTTTACTTGCACTGTGGTGGTCACAGATTAATATTTGAAAGCCTCAAATGGGCTGAAAATGTTCCATAAATATATAAGATGATGTCCTGCAATGGCTAACACCAGGTAAGCACAAGGATTTCTCATAAAATGAACAACCAAGTTTAACATCAACCCTTAACAGCACAGCAATTTTACAACTTTAACTTGTGGTGCATAAAAAAATACTCTTCTTTCCTTTAGAACTGATATTGGAAACATAATTTTTGTTCCAATTTCCCCACAGTGTATGCAACAAATATGGATGACTGCAGATGTTGTTAGAGTTGGTGTACTGAATGTAGAAAAGATAAATCTGGCAACCAACTTTGCTACTATGATGATTTAAATTTTAATTTAACATAGACGATCTCATGAGTCATGATAGATGTTTAAATTTGCCTTTTTGTATTCCTGCACAGCATGCAGGAACTACCAGCCAGCTTCCTGTGGGGCCACTGCACTTGCTTATCATAAAATCTGTATTTATTCCATATTGGGTCTTTCTCCTTTTCACTTCAGCTCCTTTTACTGATGCACACAGATGTAGTGTCATGTTACCATCCCAACTAGAGCTGGTTTACACTGTAGTTCTTCTACAAAGATGATCAGAAGCAGGAATAGGGACAGACAAAAATATGTATTAACCCCAAACAGAAACTAACAAATATATGACTGTAGCCTGAATGCAAGCTGCCACCTCCTCACTCTCTCTGGGTGAATCCCAATTGCACTAATTGCATCAACGTTTCCCTCACTTACATCTTTTCCTCAAATCATAGTCACACCCACATACAGTAAGATGGAAGGAAAAGAAGAAAGGCCAGAGGAACCAGGGAAACATGTTTTAAGTGATGAAACATCCTTTCCTCATTAATATACAGCATCCAAACACAAACTGATTTCCTATAAAGGTGAGTGTCAATCTATAACAGACTTTTCTAAAACAGGGGCTCTTGTATCTTCTGTCATAGCTCCTCCAGGCTGCCTCCTCTGTCCTCACTCCTCAGAGCAGAAATAAGGGATTTGGGACATCTGTCATCGTGGTGGACTGGATCAACAACCAGGTTGGGTGTAGGGTGTGAGTATAGGGTGAGACAAAGACACGCCATCAAAGTCATTATAACAAATAATTAGGAACAATGACCAAAAACAATGAAGTTACTATCAATCTCTCATTATTCAAATATCAAATATCTAGACTATAATATCAAGACTAACTTGATAAATAAGACTGACCAAAAAAGAAGCACACTGATAATGTAGGGAAGCAGGGCCCACATACACACACATAAACACTGCAGCATCACCACGAAACCTGCAAGTTGTCATCAGCTCTAGTATTTAGATGGGGCTGGTGCTGAAATTGAGATACAGCCCTCCTCTGCTACATGGTACCTTCACCCCTTAGGTCTGCAGATAACATTTAAGTGATGTCAAAGTTTCTTCCTTCAACACAGATGTAAACAAACTGATCTAGAAGAGATTATGGTCATAAAAATGCCTCATCTTGCATCTATTTTGAAAATAAGTTCGCTCATGTCCATCGCTCAGTATCTCTAGAAAATGCACCAGGTGATCCAGCCTGTAAAGATGTCATCCATGTGTCAACGGCAGATATAAATTACCGGCTATTTTTCTCTCCCCTGAGAATCATAATTTTCAATTTTCGTGCTGTCGGCGCTGAGCTGGTATCGCATTGGCAGATATGTCATTTTGAAATGCACCTGTGAAAATAAATCATCTGTCTTTGCAAGTTGAACTGTTATAAAAATGAAGACTATTTTCTCAGAGAAATCATGTTTAATTTCAGAACAGGACCAGAGAAAAAAATGTAAAACTAAAATCATGCTGTTGTGCGTATCTTGGTGTCATGTAGACATGCTTTGGTTGCAATAATTTACCTTTTAAGAAGTTTCATAAAATTTTGCAAAAATACAAAAAAAAAAAAAAAAATCAGAATATTTATATTTCTAATTTTGACATGCATTACTGCAATTGAGAAAAATTTCAGGCCACTATGGCTTGGATGAGACTTTTCACTCTATTAGAATGAACACTCTTATTACAACAAACATTTTTCTACTGTCACATGCAGAAACTACCATGCTCAGTATCATACCACACATGTTCAGTAGTCTCCACCTGTAGACTGTGTATTAGACGTAATGGGAATGAGCACATGTACATGTACATTAAAATTAAACAGTCTCAATGTACATTTTTTATTAATAACAATAATAACATTTAATAATACTTTTCCTTTTTAGCTATTTTGCTTACATCAGGTTAATTTCAGTTTCTGTATAGATGGGATTGGTCGTCCAATCCTCTATATTTGAAATAGTGCTGTGAGCAGCCAGCTGTAGCAATCGTACAGAGTCCCGGCAGGCTCAGTCTCTAATCTGGTCCTGTTTTTCTTAAGGTGCTCACAACTAGGTCAGTAGCTGTTTGCATAATGCAGCTCACCTGTGGCTGCTCTACCTGGTGCAGAACAGATAATTTGGGTAATCCTTTAGCTCTCCTCTAGGGCAATTCCCAGTAGCCTCATCTGTGGGACAGAACATTTTCTGTGATACTGATTTTTTCCGTTTTTACATCACTGTATGGTGCATCACAGCATTGCTAGGGATTTGTGTCTTTGTGTGTAAAAAAAAAAAAAAAAACGTAGTGTTTTCTACTTGACAGAAAAGCCCTAAATGACACCTGTTTGTAAAATCTTGTTAAAGCCGTTGGATATTGTAACTTTTACAGTTAGAAAGTTTTGTGAAGGTTAGAAGAGTTTATCTGTGATGAGAGCTCAAACTGGATTTGTCTCTGATTGTGTGATTTTGCTCCCCCTCACACTCTGGCCATCAATAACGGCCATGAAACTGCAACAGCAGAGAGGATATAACAAGGTCCTGAGTGAGCCTAAGGCTGCAGATTGAACAGAGAATACCGGTGTTTTCTGCTAGAGCTGAGATTTAAACTTAAGAACTGCAGAAGCAGGGTTTATATTGGCTTTTTCAAGCATTCCAACATGACACTTAAGTAACACATCTGGTATTACAGAATACAAGAGAATCCAAATCTCTTATAAATCATATATAGGTTTTACATAAACCATTGTTTCAAAATGTACTGTTTTTGCAATAACGCAGTCATAAAGGTCTTCTTCCTCTAAAGGAAATATGTGGGAGGTAAAGAATATAGTGGGAGGGAGAGACAGGGAGGATGCAATGTGAGAGTGGAAAGGAAAAATAGAATAAAAGTGTGTTTCCTTCACAGATAAGGCAGAAGACAGTCAGGTCAAAGGGGAAAGATAAGTATTGAAATGTTAAATATGAGTTAGACAAGCTCTTATTCATATCTTACCTTGGATTTTAACATAAAAGAAACACCACATACCAGTTCAGATTTTTTTCTATTAGGTTTTGTTTAGCAAGTAGTCAACTCACTTCACAACTTTTCTTATTATGCAAGAAAAAAACCCAGCAATCTTGACCTTTTAGGCGTAACAGTGGGTCTTGATGTATCGACCAATAAATCCATACAGTACGTTAGTAAATCTATGCGCAGCAGAATGTGAGAGAGCTCTTTTTCACTGTTCAGGGAAGTGAGTTAAAGCTAACTATGCGCTGGAAAAAAGTAGTTCACAAAGTTCCCAAACTCCTTTTCCTAATTTATTGACAATGCTCCTGTGTGAAAAAGCGTTCATTTTCCCATTCAGCTATCCTTATCCTTTGCATGTTTCTGAATGATGTGGAGCCATTCTCATTGTGTATGAGCCAAAGGAAAGTGCAATACTTAGCATTTATGAAACGAGAAAGCATGCCTGCCACTCACTTTGCCAATTCCCTAGACCCATCCTTGAGGATTTATACTGAATGTTTCACTTTGACAGAATTGTGCTTTGTGTATTAATGAGGCAGACATGACAGACATCACCTGCAATATAGCACAGTACCCTGAGGAATCTACATCAGCACGAAAGGTACTGTACATCTACAGCTGTCTGCACATTGCTATTGATCTATTATGAATGTCAGTTTCCAATTCAGCTGTGATTCATCTTGAGTTTAAGGTTTACTGTGTATACCTTGCAGATACAGTTGTTGTAATAAGGACAGTACTTTCAACCATGAAAATACTGATTACAATACTTTTTGGTTTCTACTTTCAAATCAACAGATACATCTGCAGACCTTTACAAAAGCTCTGAATGGAAATTGGCATTTCCAGTATATTTGCAGATCTGAATGACAAGTCATCACAAAAAACACAGAATTGCATTTCTTCAACCTAAACCACAAACCAGAAAGTCATTAATTTTCATTGACTAATCTAGTTGTGGACAAAATATCCACTTTTCAAAAATATTTTTTTAAATTTTGGGCGGTGTCCAGGGAAACATATTTTTTCTCTGTTTTCCTAACATTGGCTACAACTCCACAAATGAGACTTCTAACAGATGAGTCTCACATTCTGCCGCTGATCCATTAATTATGAGCTGATCTGACGATTCCTTTATTTGCCACTTGCTTCAGAATCTGAATCCATTCATTATTCACAAATGTTAAAAAAAGAAGCAATACTGAATTAGCAGAGGAGAGAAAAAGCATTCATCACTTAAATCTCATGTTGTAATAAAACAATTCCTTATAAGTGGAGACATCAACACTTGCTGCAGAAGGAAACTTTGCAACAAAATGCTTTTTCTCTCTTTCCCTTACTCCTAGTGAGTCTGAGGTGTGATTGAGATAATTTGGCTATAATGAAAAGATTTAGCAGAAAAATCTGCTGTCAGTATAGATGATCCATTAGAGAAATAAACACTCTTAGATGCATGATGAGGTTAAGCAAGCTTTCCTCTGCATTCCTGTGCGAGCTGCTCCATTAGATTTGTGACTGCTTAGTGAAAATAAAATCAAAAGCTTTTATGCAAAACTTAAAGGGACACCTCATTAATTTTACACATCAAGATCGGTTTACTCATCGTGGCGAGCACCACTTAGCTTGGGGAAGTTGTGAAAGTTTTTCTGTGAAAGATTGATGCTGGGTCCAGAATGAGCTGATTTACAACTCCCAATGCAATAGACAGCCAGCACTGTGCTCCACAGTGAGCAGCAAATTTCGATTGCAGACGCTCATATATTATCACCATTTTACACCGACACTGACAGGTGTAGTGTCACAGGACTGTAATTTTTGCATCTATAAAATGCCACGCACTGCATTGTGGGAATTGGGAATTTTTGATGGTGTTATATAGCGCACACATTTGGGTAGTAAATAGCAGTTATGATGTCTTGCTTATGAAAATATCACATTTTGATCAAAGATATAAATACATATTAAACCTATAATGTATATTTGATAGAGATATCAAACAAAAAAACAGCACTGCAGACTGAAGGGATGGGGTGTGAATCATGTGGCCAAAGAGGGTATCACAAAAGATGCTACCTCAGTACTACTTTATTCTGTAAGCACCATACTTTAATTGACCTGAAAACATTTCCTCACAAAAATGTGTAGCATTAACCAGAGAAGCAAAGCTGATGAATTATGAAGTTTCCTCTGGCTTCTATCTAGTCTCTTAGAAATATGTTTGCCAAAAAAAGTTTTTTACATGTTTTTTTACATGCACAGATTAGACATCAAGACTGCAGCTATCCTGACTGGTGTTTGTCCTGACAGGTGTTCAGATGAATGATTGTACAGTGAGAGAAATGTATAGTTTCATCTGGAAAAAATATTAATGTGTAGAGTTTTTGTTTCTTTATCTTTGATCATAAATAGAGGGGACCTTTCCATCTGTTCCATTATTCAGTTTGTTTCATGTAAATTCTGTCGACACATTTGTTTTGACTGGCCGGTTCAGATTTTGAGTGGCTGACTAGATGACTGAATAGCAGAAGCTTTATTTGATAACAGATAGAACTTAAATGGCTCTGTTAGTGTGGATGAGATTTTGATAAACACTATCTCAATTATTTTTGACTACAGATTTACATGAAATAAAACCTAGCCGCTGTTACTATCATAGGAAAAAGTATAACGTTAAATGCATGATCTACAGCGGGCTCATGGTTTTCTGATGAGCTGGTTTCCTCATGCTGTGAGCTAATCTTACCACAGGTTCATGACATCTCTGTTAAAATGTCCCTTTGAACACGTTGAGTGTGATGGAGTGTTATGTGCCACATTTTGAAGGGTATTGCAATGTTAAGTGATATTAGATGCCTGTTGGCTGTTGATGCATTAGATCCAGGTTAATTTGACGGCCATAATGGTGCTACTCATCGAGAGGCAGGGAGCAGCCCTTGACAGGAAAACAATATGGATGTTTTGTGGGATGACATGCATGCCTTTGACTGAGCACTATAATCATTCACATAGTTAAAGGAAACCAGCGCTTCTTTTTTTAAGGCGAACAAATATGTGGCTGACAGGCGCCTTTTTGTTGTTGTATCGAATGTCAGTCTTCTGCAGTGTTAAACTATATTTTGTGCATAATTTACCTCATCAGCACACATGATATTCCAACGCGTAATTTCATGTTTAAATGAGAGTGTTGCTGAGAATCAACAATGCCTGTCTGTGTAATTGCAACTGTGTAGCTGCTGTACTGATGTGTGTGTTCATTTTGACTTGAAACTACACAGTAGGAACAGTGTTCTCAGGAAATATTGTGTTTTAACAATTCACTTTCAGCTCCCATTTTTTATTTACCGGTTCAGGAAGACATTATTGAAATACAGATCAAACTGAATGAGATCACATCAGCTCATACAATATGTCACTTAAAGGTTCAATATCATTTACAGTCATATATTGGCAGATGTTGAAAATAGTATTCATAAATATGTTGTCATTATGTAATGATGTATGTATGTAATCACTGGAAAATACCAACCATTGCATTTTCATAATCTCAAAATTAACCTTTTAAATTTCTATATGGAGCAAGTCTCCCTTCTTGGAGGCAGCCACCATGTTTTTACAGTAGCCATGAATGGACAAACCAGACACTGGGTCTACACAGGGAATTGCATTTTATTTTAAAAGTGACGGCCACCATGCCCTCCATCACACCTGGAATCTGGGTGTGAAGTGTGCTCAGAGCCACCGAGCCTCAATTGTGTGACAAAGTTGTAAAAGGCATTTTCAGCACACTTTAATTAAATAAGCATAATGGCTTTTCAGTGCACAGGAGAGGACAAATGTTGGTGAGCACATTTTCATGTGTAACCACAACACAAGGGTTAAAAGCCTGCACAAAACATTCAGGACTAACATTAAGCCAAATACTGAATTTATTCCAAGGTGTATTATTTGTACCTTTAAAAGGAAGGCATTGTAAGTACAGTCATTATACTTTGTATTAACTAGTTACTAAACTTGGCTAGCTTAGCAACCCTGTTATTAATTCAAATCCACTAGAAGAAAACATATTGTCGACTGGCAATTTTAAATAAAATCCTTTTTCTTACATGTTATCTCCTGTGTGCATTAAAGACAGGATTTAAAAGTTTCTTAAACCAGAGGCTTATGTTGGCTGGTCTCTCAGTCGGTCCACCACTTTAGTCTAAGATGAAATAGACTCAGTTATATTCAGCAAATATAACTGCCACTACTACTGCCATGAAGTTTTTTTTACAGACAATTATGGTTTGCTGATCCATGGTTGACATTTTCTGTTTTCAGTGAGCTGTGGTGGCAACTGTTGTGTGGATCGCCATGACATTTACTACACACATTATTATTCTCCTCAGGAGAAATTCTAATGACTTTGGTGCTTCTCTGACTTTGATCTACTGTACTGCATCATTATCAAGACTGAGATCTAAATTGTCCAGTATATGACCTGAAATGAATTCATTTTCTCTCAGTCTCAGCTGAGCTAATTAGAAAATTTTAACATGGCAACACACATAGTGAGCGTTATATCTGCTGCGTGCCAGTATTATCACTGTGTATGTCAGCATGTTGACTGTAACATACTAGCTACTATCATTTATTAACTCCAAGGACTAAACACTAAAGTGTTACCAGAACCTGGTTTATGTTTTTGTTTTCTTTGTTTCAGTCTGTTTTTAGTCAGCACATCAGCATAATTCACTAAAATTGGGTCATTAACAGGCGCCTTGACCATGAACAGATGATTTGATTTTAGTAATGCTAACAGCCAATAATGTTTAATCATATTAAATTGTAAGTAAAGAAATTATGCTCACTTTGAGCATTACCGTAAGAATGATTATTTCCAAGGAAGTTTCCTTTAGGTATAAAGACTATATTCTCCTCACTGTAGGAACAAATTACTTAGAAGCTGTCTTCAGCTCTCAGCTCTTGCCAGCAGCAAGCATCCAATCCTACTGATATGAAAAGCAACAGGCAGTCTTAAGCATAAACACGTTTATTGGAAACTCCCTACACAAGAGTGCAACACAAATGGTGCAGAGAAGCACAACACATACAGAGCTACGTTCACACGCACAAACACACACGCTCAACTGCCTTAGTAGCACCCTGCAATCTGACAGCAGATCTGCTGAAGCATAATTCACTGAACTAAACTTGGCAAATAAAATCATTCAAAGGTCTGCTGCTGCAAAATGTTGGATCGTTCATTTGTGTATAGGAAAAATATCATAACAGCTATAATCTGATTACAGGGTAGAAGATTTTTTTATGTAAACATCCTCAGACTTAGTTTACTTTTCAATGACATGTTGAATCCCGTTCCCATCACAAGCAACAGACACAGGCTCCGAGGTTCACAAGGTTTCTTTGTTTTCTGCAAGAACGAATTTCACAGTCACAGTCCTTTATTGTACATAAAGTATACAAACAGTAAAACACAGCTCAAAGTATTCTCAAGGCCAGACATGCGTATTCATAGAAAACAGCCTATTCTCACAAATGGAACTGGCATGCCATGAACAAAGTTTCTTACAAGTCTTAATCTTTTTTTTTCTTCAGACATCTATTCATTATGATTGATAATAAGTTCATTATTTAATATTTTTGTTGCTTTTATCCCTTCAGCTCTCGGGAATATGAAATGACAAATAAAATCACAGAAAAAATGCATTCGAATTTTTGCTTTCGCTATAGAAAATTACTCAACTTTCATTTCAAAGTGACACCTACTGCTACAAAAGTCTATAGCACCAAATCAAAACAAATCATGGAATGATTTGAAGGATAGTGGGGGAAAAAAATAAGTCATTAAAAACCAAAAATACTCTTACAGACATGACTTCTGAACGACATATACATTGCACCACCTAATAGAAGAAAACAAAATTACAAAATACAAACGTCAGGCTGCCAAGTCAGGCAAAAGCAGTTCTATAGAACATTCATTCATTTCAACTCTAAATCTGCCTCAAGCTGTCAAAAGCTCACAGGTCTCCAAGCCTGTGCTGAAAGACTCTGTGGAACCAGCTAAAAGGTTTTCTCCAGTCAGATCTCAGGGTCTTATCACGCAACATCACAGAGTCTGATGAGTCAAGCACCTCTTCACTCTGGTGATGACCCAGCTCTCTTTGTAAAGGTTTGTTTTGTATTGCATCAGTGTGGGCCTCATCAAAACCTGCAAGCACGCACACTCACACAGTTTTAAGAAGCTGCCAGTTGGTTGTATTAGTGAGAGAAGCTTAACTGTGGCAGATTTTAACAAGTGATGTTTAAAAGAATTTTGAACATAGCAACAGAGAGCAGCTTTTCTTGTCTTTTGCTGTGCTATGAGCAAGGCTGTGAGATGAAATAAGCAAACGTCAGCTGAACGAGTGGCTGTTTCAGCTGATGCTTTCTAGTTTTGACAATGAAAAGAGGTGAATGTAAAAAGAGGGTTGACTAACATCCTGTTAGGATAATAAAATTACAAAATAACCCCCTACCTTTTATCCTGCCTCCCTTCATTATTACTTCACTCACTTCATGCTATTTTGATGTGTTGTTCTACTGTTTTCCCCCTTTGCTTTTCAGTGCAAATATATGATCTTTGCCTTTTTATGTAGCTTGGTTGGGTTAGAGGTAAGAGGAGAGTGCACTTTCCCATCAGTGTCACAGCAATGACAAAAAAGACACGGTAACCAAGACAACAAAATTTTCCATTATTTCTCACAAAACTTGTAAGAGGCTACAAATAGCTTTGCTGATGATAGTGAACCTGTAAGCTGTCTATGTGTCATCCTGTTAACAGGGTGAATACAACCCAGACAGAAAAAAGCTACAAATCTTTGGTGTCTGCTTTGTTTCTACGCAGGATCCCCAAATTAGGGCTAGAAATATTAATAAATAATGAAACATTAATGGATGGATAATCACTGTCTTGGGTTCAGGTCTGTCATCTGCTGAATGCTAGAATGTCTCCTTGTAGGGCTACAGTGGACTGAAAGCAATTTGAAATGCTTTGGCAATCCATGGGGCACCTCATATAGTCCTAATGTCCTCATAAGTAGCAGTGGCTGACCTCACTTAATGAGAATTAATGCAGGATCAGATTAGAGTTTGCGCCTGTCCAGAAACACTTAGCGAGCTACAATTTGGGACCATGTCCCTGTGAAGCGTCTGGGAACGTGCTGAATGCAGGTCTTGAAGAAATAGTATTGGATGGTGACAAGGTGAGGAAGAGGAATGAGGGAAGGAAATACACAAGATTGCACTGGGAAACTGCGCAAACTCAGGAGTACAGGGAGAAATGAATTAATAAAACATGGGAGAATAGAGGAGTATGGCTGGGGACCAATAAATACTGTCCTTGACATGGAACAGTGCTTTTCTCCAGGAGTGTTTTGATTGCATATTTATCATATATTTTGCAATGGACAAGCAAAAATATTAAAAGCAAAGGAGATGTGGATCTGGAATGGTGCTGCCACCAACACATTGGTGTCCCCTGAAAATACAGCACACATTTTCAAATTTGAACTGAAACAGCAGAACATCATTTCTGATACTAATTGATTATGAAATCCTGATTTTGACAATGTTAAGTGTTACTGGTTTGATTTCATGGTTTGATTGCTGTGACATTTCATGGGATTTCGAGGGGATCTCCCCAACTCACCAGTCTGAACAGCCAAACATTTCAGTATTACAATCTGCCAACCACAGCTCAAAAAAAAAAAATTCCTGCAGAAATGTTTTGATTTTCCTTCACAGCCATTAGTAAGACTTGTTACCTCAGAAATTTCCCTCTCAGCAATCCCATATTCATAGGTTCCTCTCATACATCAAATCTAAATATAGCAAGAACCGGATATACAAAGATAAACACAAAAGGATGTAGGTGTCACCGAGACCTGGTGTAATGGTATGGAGGTGGGTTTAGGAGTATTACTGTCCACTGGAATGTATACAAGAGCCACTCAGTCACTGGGAATGGGGAGGTGGGCTCAGTGGTTTGGTGAGGGTGCTGGGGGGAGTCTCGGTGTTGGCCACTAGTCATACTGGCCCTTCGGTCAAGCCCTCCAGGGGAAGAGTGGTGGCATTGTCAGTGGGCTGAGGGTCCTCCTGTGGATCCGAGGGTGCGTGGGCGGCAGCAGCCAGACTGGCATAAGGCAGGTGGCAGTCCATGTGCAGAAAGGGTGGGTAGTGCTGACGATAGCAGATGTATGCAAACAGTAAACCAATCACTCCGCCAACAAAGGCATCTGAAATGTCATAAAAACACAAATATTAAAGCATCTACATTATGGTTAATTTTAGTGTATGTGTAGGAAGAAAAATAACACCTATTCTCACAATGAGCACATTTGATTAGGTATTATTGTATGGTGTAGTGTTTCAGGGAGCCTCTGTCATGCTGCATCATGTACTTTAGAGGTTGATGAAAGTAAGCTGAAAGGCAGAGCAATGAATCTGTTCTGCTGAGCACTTCCCTTTGGAAACTGTCGCTGTTACTTTGTCACCTATGCTGAACAGTTTCATAATATACCTGCCCCCCTTTAAGCTACAATACATCATATAATATCACATTGCCAGGCAGGATGTTAAGCCTACAGTATATTGCTAGGTATACATCAAAATGACATTGCCAGCTAGTGGCTTGAGCAGCTGAATTAGAGGCTTCCATAAAATTATAATTATATTTTTTTCCTAGCTTTCCCTTTGTTGACTCCTTCCGGGTGAAATTAATTATAACACAATGTCAGTTTCCTCCATTTAAGAACTATACAATGCAGGAGCTTGTTTCACTGACTCCTGTCAAGTGAATTTAATAGAATGCGACTTGTTGCAGTAAATCAGTTTGGTGGCCTCATTCAGACAGTGATTGGAAGCCCAATCTTTCCCCTTGGAGGACTGAGCAAACCTCCAAAGTACAAAAGGATGGCAGGAATGTTAGTGCCCATCAAGTATGGCTCAGCAGCCAGGCTAATGGGGGGCTCCCAGCTTGTGTGCAGACTGGGGCCCCTTATTTTCAATGGGCTCAACCGGCGCTGTCTACCGTCTGCTGGGGAGAGGGAGGAGAGAGAGTTTGTGAAGAGGTTTGGTGGTCATCTGGCCTGTAACTGTGCTTTGATGTAAATAAATCCTGGTTGTTAAGAGTTGTCTAGTTCTTAGCTGCCCTGCTCTACAGGAACATATGGCTCTCTAAAACTAATTAACACTATATGACAGAGCTGTAATCATATTGCAACATATTTTTTCCCACACCCCACCCACATAAGCATTCCCTTCCCTCTGTCCCTCCAAGTTTGCACCCACTTCTTTCAGATCAGATATGAAAAACTGAAGCTTATAATTATAATATTCTTCCCAGGGTGTTGAATTAATGCCATCTCACTGTGATAAGAGGCAGCTTTCAGTAAAACAGAACCTGTCATTATGCTATAGCTGGCAGAAAACAGGCCTAGAAGACATTTTTAATCTGTTGGGCAAATATGTAAACTGCCTGGCCTGATTTTCTGTACATTCTCATGTTTTGGGGTTCCTCTTCAATCTGTCAGCTGTGCTGATTAAGTAAAAAAAGTGTGATTATGGCAGTGCAGCTGTTTGAAATTAGAATCATCCAGTGTCTGCCTCATAAATGATCTGTGTGGTTATTTTACACAAGAGCCTTAAGCCAGGTGTGATTGAAACAGATTTCTGCACCGCAATCATTCTAAGGCTGACACAAGCAGATTTTGCAATATGTACCGGAAAGTTAACATGAGGCATTTATTTGACAGTAATTCTGATTAATGCAGGAAGATCTAATTTATGTCCATGTGGCCTGTGTCTGACCTTGCCAGTGGTGTTTGTAGTCACAGGTGCGGGACAGTGCAATCATCATGGCACTGTAGAGAGGCAGCACCATGGCACAGAGACGCCAGCTACGCCCTCGACCCTGATCTGTGAAACACTGCAGTTTCCCAGCCAGGTAGAAGGAAGTGAAGCCAAGACCAGAGAATGCAACTAGCAGGCAGAGAAGAGGAGAGACAAGGAGAAAGAAGAGAAGCAGGTCAAGATTGGACACTGTAGCATATGAGCTGTCATCTTCCCCTTGACAAATCCTCTTGTTTAGCAGCAATGTGGGTGACGGGCCAAAACAATAAAACAGACAGTGAAACACACAACTATAATAACAAATCATTTTAGACAGAAAACTATAATGAAGGAGGCCGACGGGAGTTCTGTAGTTTGTCCACTGCCACCCACTCATATGTTAGTTTACGGAGGGATGAAACTTTATTCTGTTAGGCAAATGCCTTCTTATCAAATCAACGGGTCCGAGGGGTATCTGGGAGCAGGCGAACCGACAACTACGTCTACACAACAATGCATAGCACAACCCACACACTGAAGAAGAGTTATTTACTGTAACAGCACACAGTGCAAAATTAGATTTCTAATGACTGGTTCTTATGCAAACACTGACTAGCAAAGATAATTATACCATATCTCACCATCAGTGCAGAGCTGATACATTAAAACGTAGCACATATATAATATTCTGTTTGCTCAACAACTCTTCTCTTCACAGACCCACCAGGCCTGACAGTCTAAGGTCACAGTGGAAACTAAAGCCCTGTGTGAGAAACAAAGGCGACTCTACTGCTGCCTGTGCTGTGCTTAGTTGATGGTGTTTAATGTAAGAGAAACAGTGATGGCCTAACTGTGTGAATTAAAGGTTGTGTGATGGAGCTGTGAAAGGTGGTGCTGAGACAGGGTCATTAGTTTAGTGCTGCAGCGGGCCAAAGAGCACCTATCAGCTGCCCATTTGTCACTCAACCCACAAACCGGCCAAGAATACTAAGGATGGTGGGACACGTGTGTAGCCTGTAGAGAGACAGGAAGGATGGTGGGAAGACAAGGCAGAGGCAGGAAGTTCAGCTGTGCTGTCTTGTTGATAGGAACCAGGAGTTGGCACCTTTAAGAACTCAGGATTTTCCATCATATAATTTAACTGTTGTAGCCCTTTCCACTATATAGTGCATTCAAAGGTTCCTCAATGCAATGTAAAAAGTACTGCATGTGGCATGTCAGTGAAATACTGCACAGCCGTTAGTGATGATGCAAAATCAATCAATTTACTGCTTACAGTTGACCGAACTATTTAGTGCACATTATCTAGGGAGTAGTAAATGAGGGAGTGATTTCAGGCACAGTCTGTGAGATCCATATGTCAGCCATAGCACGAAGGTTTGCCACATAACTAGTCTTAAACACTTTGTGCTGTAAAAACCATAACGTCTATGACTCTGCTCAAATAACTCAATCTTTACAATACACCTGTGGTATACTGTCACCCTGTGTCACAACACGTGCAACCAGGGTAACTGTACACAGCAGAGATTGTGACAAATGAAACATCCAAAGTAAAAAAAAAAAAAAAAAATGGATTAAAATATCAGAAAAAAAGTCTCTAAACTGCAGTCACAGCCACATGCCTCTAGCAACATTGAGACACATAATCCAGACAAGCCGCAGTTTTTTGAACCTTCTTATATTTCACTCACTCTAATGTTAATCTGCTCTTCTCAGATCTTGTCTCTGCACATCTGTCTAACCTGCCCTCACTGTGTTATTTGCCCTCAAAACAGGATACAGTTGGTTCTACAAGATGTTAGGAATCTAGCATTCAAATCATTTCGACTCAAATCAGGGTCAGTCAAATCAAATCATGATTTTGTGGAGACTTCACAGTTACTGCTTTCATCAGATAGAAAAACAATGCAGGCAGGTTTTATTTTGTGTGTCTTTTGTATCACAGTCTTCCTTCCACTGTGGCCTGTTACTGTAGTGGTTGAGCTGGTGGTTGGCAGTTCAACTCCTGGTGAGGGTGAACACTGGATTTGGTTAGTATATTTCATCCATCCATCCATCCATCCATCCATCCATCCATCCATCCATCCATCCATCCATCCATCCATCCATCCATCATCTATACCTGCTTATTCCTTAACCAGGGTCACATGGATCTGCTGGAGCCTATCCCAGCTCTCTCTGGGTGAAAGACAGGGGTCCACCCTGGACAGGTCACCAGTCCATCACAGGGCCACATAGAGACAAACAACCTCACACACTCACACTCACTCCTATGGGCAATTTAGAGTCACCAATCAACCTGACATACATGTTTTTGGACTGTGGGAGGAAACCAGAGTACCTGGAGTAAACCCACACAGGCACAGGTACTGTAAGTTATTAACTTACAGTAAAAAATGATAAGACTTATATGGTAAGTCATAATAACACATAGGAACAGTGGCTATAGCATTTACAATGTTATATTATTTTGTATTAGATGTTTGTTTATTCAGAAAGAAAATTCCATTATAAATATATCGCAGACACCGTTGTTACATGTTGTACTGTCTAGCCCCAAATTCTAACAATTACTATGAGATGTTACATTAATGCTGTGCTTTGGGAATTTTAACATTATTGTTACTATGGCAGGGACAATGTAGCAAAACAATGTAAGTACAGCAGATTATAAGGTGTTATAGCTGTTGTGCATTTATAGTGTGTGAACGTAAATAATTAGTAGAAGACTAGCAGTGACTTAATGACCCATGGTGGTTGTACACCAAGTATATGCCTTTTAATTGTATAAATCAACTCCGTCTGTCAAATAATTAAACTTGGTTGACTGGGCGCAAGTTTCCACTTTCACAAGACTGGCTCGTAATAAATAGGACTAGTTGCAAATTTGAACGGTAAGAAAATAATAAAGCACTTAAGTAGTGCAACAAATGAATAAGTGCTGTAAGAGCAAAATAAAGAAAGAGAAAACCAACATGTTTGAATGCTGCAAAGCCAAGTGTAATAGTCAGAAACGTTCTTTCAAACTGGGGCCTTGTCATTTCATAAACTGGTTAGTTCTGCATTCTGTCATGGTCATGTGAAAGTGAAATGGCATAAATAACAGGATGAGTGATGGGCTAACTCCTTTTACATTGTAGAAATTATAGCAGCCTGTCATTTCAAGAGTTACAAATATTTAGTGAGTTTTATCTATAGTATACTATACTGTTTCATTTTAAATATTTATTGATGTTTAAGGCACACTAACCTTAACCACAAGACTTTTCAGCTATTAACTTATGAACCACAAGGCGTGGTTAAAACAATGGTTCCCAACATGTACTCATTTCCCTCAGGAAATGCAAAACAGTCGAATTTGTCTAAAAAATGGATTCCTAGTGTATATTTAGCATCCCAAACTTTAATGTGAGGAATTTTGACTGGATTTGGTTTAGTCTTTCCTTGTTGTTGCTACCCAGCCAACATGTCCAGCTCATGGTAATTCAGAGTGGGTAACATGGCCAGAAGGTCTAGTAACCTTATTATTTATGGCAATCCCTCCAGCAGTTTTTGAGCCATTTTTATTTTGGACCAAACCAGTGGACAAAATATGTTACAAATAAATCCACACCCACCAGTGGCCTGTAGAATCCTGCTCATAGTCCCAGTCACTGCAATAAACATACGATGGGTGTTTTACAGACGACACCTTTGTCATGTGTTCTGCTTTTTTATCAATACAATCCTTCTTTTCAGAGGAGATGAACAAATCATCTGATAACCTCGGCATCAGCATCCCTCAGTGCCCACCCAGCTCATGTCGGGGCAATCTATACACATTTTCAATCCTGCACAAGGTCACCCATTCATTTTAGAAGCTCTAACCATAGCTACTCATTTGGAAAGAAATAACATGAATGATCCATGAACCAACATTTCCATTTGCTGACTATAACGTGGAGAAACCTCACAGCAGTTTTACATGACAAAATCACACATTTCCAGGAAATTCCAGACATTTTACTGTTTCTGTAAGGCTGATCCCTCGTCAGTAACACATGAACTCCAATTTGTAAAAATTGAAGGAGAGATGTGCAATATTATCAGTATTAATTGACTCATAATTTATGTTTTATTTCCCTGTGAAGACCAAGCTTGGACTCGAGCAGAGACCCATTTTACGGCTGTTGCACATTATCATAATTCAGAGTGATGGGAGCTGGAGCTTACCCAGGCATGTCTTCACAGAAAGGCAGGTAAGAACCCTGGACAGCTCAAGAAACAGAATGCATTTATTCACCCACAGTCATAGTTATATGTTTGGGCAGTTTTTAGGGTCTTTGGAGTAACCACAGACACACAGTGAACAAATGTAAAGCAAAACTGCGGGTGTATGTGTATCGCTTCAAAGACCAGCTGATGGATCTGTTGTTTAGAGTTTAAAAAGTTTATTATGAGTTATTCATGTGCTTTGCTGTCAGACCAAAAAACTTTTTAACAGTGCATTTAACAGTAATTTATCTGACTGTGAGGCAGGTCAAAAAATATAAAATAACTGTAATTTGAAACTGCATGGAATATTTGGTTAGCTTCTCAGTTGGCTGGCAGAATTTTCTATCGCAGACATGAAGAGATTTGACAAAATTGCATCTGAATTACTATAAGTAAGGAAAAAAAGGGAACGTGTGCAAGCATAAAGCAGTAAAAAGCATGTTTTACAGTATTTCCATCTAATTAATATGTTTGCACACGTAGTGATTTAACATCTTGAGAATAACACTAAGAAATTTTAATAAGAATAATACACAACTGGGGATGGGTTGCATGTGTCTTCCAGACACATCCACACACAAAAAGACACACAAGCCCATTTATAATACACAGTATTTATTGTAGAGTCATACAATAAATACTGGGTATATGGCTGCGATCTAACTGTTTTATACTATATGGCTGTTTAGATGTAGCTGTTACACAAGGCTGTATAGCTGTTCGTTTTAAGTTGGACTAATTTGCTACGTGTTCTGGGGAAATAAAGAATTAAGATGGCAAATGTAATCACAGCCAATAGTGTTTAGATGCAATGATTTACTCCAGGCTCTAAAGACTTTTCCACAAATAGTGCATCACTTTTTCATCTTTTTTGTAAGTTATTTCCATTGCTTAACAAATGTCACTGACTGTTATGAATGACATGTACAGAAGGTCATGGTGACTTATTTTTAGGCTTAAAATAAGTCAATCTGGAAAAATGTCTGACTTGCATTAGTGTAGTCTAATAGTAAAATTCAGACTGGTGTAATGCTACAGACCAGTCTAAAATGCCTTGTGAAACTGGCCCCAGAGGACAGAGAGGAGGCAAACAAAGAAAAAAAAACATCAGGGTAATGAATCTGCTTCGTGCATTTTATGAGCCTTGAAAAGTAATTCCCCCTAGACAAAACAAAGATGCGTAATGAGAGTGATGGGCGCAGAGTAATTTCCTTTTTCATCTTCAAACAACCACAAGGTTTGTTCAGACATAACTGAAGTAGAATCAAGCCTGATTGCACTTTTTAGAAGGAAACAGGGAGTGATTTCTGTAAACATGGCAGAACTGAGGCAAAAAACAAAGAGGACGGATGTCAGTTGTACTTTCACAAAAATACATGATAAATAAGCAGTACTGTGTGAAGTATGTGAACCCTTTGGTTAAACCCTGTGAACCCTGTGGTAAATGTTTATAAAATCTGATGTGATGAGAGAGACAGACAAATACACAAACAATTTGTAATGTTTTGTTGTCTTTATTGAACATTAAACATTCACAGTGTTGGTGGAAAGAGTAAGCCTACTAGCTGGCTGAACCTACTCTGGGAGCAGTATCTAAAATAAAAGAATAAAACTTTTCTTAGAGAACTGATTCAGCTCAGACAGATTCATAAGACGTCTGGTGTGAACAGCTCTGCTGGAGTTACTCCACATAAGTATTACAAAGAGTCCTAAATGAGCTCAAGTAAGACGCATGGATGGATGACTGATAAGAGAAATAAGTACTGTAAGGCAGGGTGTATATTAAAAAAGGAAGTCGTGGTATATGAGGAGCTTTTTGTTGAACTTGGTATATCTTTTAACAGGTGAATACACAGAGGTAACTTTCAAAAGTAGGCGAGGGTAATTTTAAAACCACAGGGATTGGCAGTGGATTCAAAGAGTAGAGTGATGCTCTGCGGTAACGTTATATTAGTCTCTTTACCCTCCTCTCCTATATTTCTGGTGAAATATCTATCACTGAACTACTTGACCACACACAGACATAGACTGTCTAACCAGTCACTGAGATGTTTTCCATCTCCCAGCCCTCCATCGGACCTTTGACCCCTTCAGGGACCAGTGGGGCACCGCATATTAAACAGCCACTAAGGCACTAAGGCTGTTTCATCTATTAACATACGTCTAACAGGAACTCATTAGTAGAGCTCGATAATTGCTACACTTCTACACAAGCTGTTCCTCATCTTTGTTGGATACTCCAAACTACCTGGCACATGCCCAACTTAAGTTATTATCAACATATTAGAGCACCCTTTTCAGAAGTGCAATACTCCCTGGATATTGAACTAATAAGACGCATGTTCCAGGCTGTGGCTAGTTTAATATGTGGATATGTGTGCACTGTAAGTGAAAGAAGCAATATGGCAATTCACAGATGTGATTAGAACCATCTCCCAGGATTCATTTAGGCACTGGAGAAATGTAGATTTAAAAGATGGCAGATGGGTTTTAAAAGTGCATATTAATTGATCATATCTAATATAAGCCAATAGATATACACACAAGGAGATAGTGACATGAATATTTATATGAACAAGGAGACAATTTACAGCTTCGAGACCCTGTTGTCACCATTGCGTATATGGGTGCAGCGGGTTCAGAGAAATTTATATTTATCTGTTTTTCTCTCTCTAGGGCCTGTCTCCTTCAATTTCTGTTGCTGTGTTATTTTGTTATGAGGTGAAGAAAGGAAATGTAATTGGAGAGAACCTCAGCAGCTTGGAAAACTTCAAATGCCCTAATAGTTTGTGTTTTAAAATATAGCTGTCACCACACAGTGAAACCTGGTATATATTTTTGTTGTATTTGGGTCCTGGCTGTTTCTGGTGGGTTAGTTAGTGGGTAGTGGAGACCATGTGTCTGTAGGCTATGTTTCAAAACAGCCAGAAATGATGCTGTGTTACATCCAGATACCAGTCTGAATAAGACTACACACACACACACACACACACACACACACGCACACCCTCACACACACACACACCCGTCCGTCTGACCCTGTTCCCTGTCTACTGATACGTTTGTCTGGTTAAAAGCATTGTAACTTATGCACAACCCAACAAATGGTGTCTTGGTGAAAAGGGACACAAGCAGGAAATTGGATTTCTTTTGCTCTCTTGATGTGTGGGCATATGGGTCCTCTCTATGTTCTCAGTGCACGGTTCGCTCAATCACTTTCTTACTCACAGCGCCACAAAATAAGACCATTAGAGCTGCTGCGTAGATGAATGTAATCCATACATAGTGCTGCAGTAAATTTCAGAGCAATGTCCCACTCTGCCATTTCTAATGGGATACAGCCTGCACTTCAAAGCATTTCATTGTTAAAGCAGGTGTATGAGAAACTTTAAGTGCAACTTTAATATAGTGTTAAAACTTCAAACTCAGACTGGACTGTGAAATTAGAGCCCTCTTTCACATCAGTGAAACTTTTCTCTGCCTATGCCATTTTATCCATTATTGTACCTCGCTATGTTATTGTAACATACAAAGACTAACTAATAACATGCTTGATTCAAAGTCCAGTATAGAGAAACATTCACAAAATATTTCATGAGCAGTGCGTTTCTTACACACAACTTCTTTCAGCTTAATTAGAATATAAAATTTGGAAAAATCAAAAAAAGTTTGTGATGTTCATGACAAATATTCTCACTTCTTTTTAACTTGTGACAGTTACAGTAAATGGTTCAGTTGGCTGCAACCATTTGAGCATTTACACATTTTTGTAACGGGCTACTATTTAATTCTTCATAATTATCGTGCAGAGTGTGAATGTGAACATAGAGTCGAAATGTAATCAGACTTTTGAGGAAAAGCAAACAACATCAGTATCAGGTAACCCACAGCGAGGCCACAGCTCACTGGACCATGTAAAGGTATGGTTTTCATTTTTGCATAACAGAGAGCTGAATGGTTTAGTATAACTTCACAGTAGACATTTTACTGCAGGTGGACTTTTCTGTGGTGCATGTTCACTGAAGCAAGAATAAAAAACAAACAAAATGTAGGCACAAGTTTATTTATCATGTTCTATAGTGGCAAGGCCATGACGCGCTATTTTCAGAAAATTGCATTCTTTACTGTACATGCCTGATATAATGCTGGGAGTTTATTTCACGTCGGTGTGGCCCAAAGAAAGACTACTTGCATACCACTTAAAATTCATCTGCTGGACAACTAAAAAAAAAACGTGAATAATTTAACACACTGCGGAAGTGAAAACAGCTTGGTCAAAAAAGATGTCCAGTGTCCCACATTGGTCTACACAGCTGAACAGAGTACAAATGAAGCCAAAACAGTGAGTGTGCATTCAACACTCATATGCCAAGTAAACAAGATTGGAAATGCTTGACTCAATCAAAAAAAAACCCATAAGTATCTCAACAAGCCGCTTCGGGATGTTACATTTTGTAATTACCTTTAAAGAGCAGCAGCAACAAGATCATCTCTTTGAAACGTGAACACCTTGTCAGCACTCATGGATATTTTACACTTCTATGTTGCTCAGAGCTTCCAGATCAAACTAAGTGCCTAGATACAGTTACGGTATATGCAGTTTTAGTCAGTGTGTAGGTCCTGGTGTCTTTTTGTTGCATTGTGTTGCTGACAGTAATCTGCTTCCTGACTGATACTCACAGGAGGAATGGCTGCTGGGGAAGCTCTTCCGTCCCTCAGAGACTAGATCTGGCTCCCCGGTGCAAAGCATCTTCGCATTCATTTGTCCATCTGGGAAACAACGCTGGAAATAATCAGGCCTGGGTCTGGAAATAAAATACAAACCACAAGAGAAAACCTTTTTCTGTAATTCACTGGCCACAATTCTAATCCACAGAAACTGAAAAATGTCTTGCTTAATGTTTAGTATCACTGGCAGAACCTTTAAAATGCCAGAATTTGTTTATCATACCTGCCAACAATCAACTTGATAGTATTTGTGAAGACTCCATTCAGGGCAAGAGCCAGAGACACAGCTGAAAAAGGAAGATTGACACACAGTCATATAAGGATCTCGCTGAGGTTTATTGTTGAAACCGGAAAAACAGAGAAGGCTGACTGAGGAGGCATTCTCAGTGTTAAGTGATATTCATAGAGACAGTGATGCTGTAGTAAAATAATTAATTTTACTATCAGAGCAGTACACTTTCTGGCAGGTTAAGCACTCTTCTGACATAGTGTACAAATAAAACAGCCAATTAGGTTCATGGGAATTTCCCTTGCAGTTAGACAGATTGGTTGTCAGGGTTTATAAGTCAAACAGTCTTTCATAATTTCTAAGCATTAGCAGGAGGTGCAGGTTACGGTGTACCATAAACACACACACACACACACACGCACACGCACACGCACACGCACACACACACACACACACACACACACACACATCTTTCTAAAGCTGTAAGGACATGTAACCTTCACAACTGAGTGCCTAACTCCAACCTTTATCTTAGACCTAATTATAACCTCAACCCTAAAACCTAGTCTCAACCTACAAACCGACCTTTGAAGGTGTGTGAGAAATGAGGAGCCAAGATGTTTTCATTTTCCTAAAACGTCTTCACTTCCAAGGCATAAAAAAGCAAAGACCGCCATGCAGTACAAGTATGCACACACATACTGAAGCTAAATCCATAGATTCTTTCATCTTTAGTTGGATTGCATCCTTTGTGCAGGTGGGAGAAATGAAGCTCTGACTTTGCATTACTGTTCCTGTGGTGCTTCACATTTTCACATTTTAAGTTCCCATAGCTGTCACAGAACCAGCTCAATATGAACGATATCTCAATAAGGCTGAGGATCTGCAGGCATGCCATCAGCTCTGTGAGGCGCGGTGCTTTGAGCTAAATGATAATGTCAGTTAACATTCTCACAATGATAATGGTAACATGCTCATGGTTAGCATGTACAGCATGATGTCAGAATGCTAACATTTGCTAATTAGCAGTAAACACAAGGTACAGTTGAGGCTTATGGGAATTACAGTGAGGTTTTGGAGGGATGTAGTCATAAACAAACGCATTCAGCAAATGAAATTCCCCCCCTGCATAGGTCAGGGGATCACCAAAGATATCACAATTTCTCCTATTGGGGACCATGTTTTATGTAATATTCACTGATTCATTTTCTTGAATGCCACAATTGTGATCTTCATCGTAGCAGTAGAGGAAAAGTCATCCAGTGAAGTCATCAGCATTTACCCTCTGTGCAGTATGGATGGCTGTACAACATTTCATGGCAATTCATGCAATATTTATTGAGATATGGTCTTCTGGGCCAGAGTGGTGAAACAACAGATAGATTCACCATCTACAGAGCCATGCTATTATCACCAGTATGAAAGAAAAGCTGTGCCCCCTGTACAATTTACTGCTGGCAAATATGAATGATACATTTAATTAGGAGACAAATGACTCTACAGCAGCAGTGACAAAATGATTGCCCCTACTCTGACTGTGACAATACTGCTCACCTTTGCTAATAGGAAACAATGGGAGTACTATAGTTGACAGGTAGGCATACTGCAACTGTATGTTCATTTAATTAGCTATGAGACAAACCACTAGGGCTCGTCATTAGCCAGAGTGGCTGCCCTCGTAAGTCAGTCCCAGCAGTCTGCAGGCCAATTGAATTCACCCCACAACACCAGCACTCAAATGTATTATCTTCCCAAGCTGCTGAGAGGAGCACAGTGTCAGTGTTATTTAACAGGCTGTTAATCTGAGCAAACCCTGGGCAGATCAAATGGAAGCCCAAAATGAGATATGTTTCATTTGACCAGTTCAAAAATAGGACATTAAATTGCAAAGTGTTTCCTCTGTCAGCTCTTATTTTGTATGAGGAAGCCTAGAATTTAATGGTATCAAAAAATTGCTCCAGCTGCGTTTTCTGAAATCTAACCTGGATAGGTTTGCAGATGGTCTTGAAAACTTTAATTCATTTTGTGCTGGCCCAGGGTGGGCAGTAGCACAGACACACTATTTGGAGCAGATTTTTTATACTTAGACATGTTGTCTGCTTTGACCGAATGGCATAGCTTCTCAGACTCATGAAGAAATCAGACATACTCATACAAACTGTTGGTGCTGTATAGTAATGAACCAGAGTGCATATTCATGAGACTTTGTGCCTCCATTTAAACCTGAACCTACCTCACATCAACTCCCAGTAAAGCATTCGAAGAAAGGTGAAGTGGGGTCATTCTCAAAGCTGATGTTGAATTCCTGCATCTAACAGTGCATTCATCCTGCTCAACTGGTCCATGCTGTGCTACATGGAGGATTCTGCTTGTTCCTCCGGTCACCAGTGCTGCTCATATCCACATGTCCCGGCACCTTGGAGTTTGCACTACTGATTGCACTAAGGCACAGTATCAGGAAATTAGAGACCTACCGACACGGTTACATGGCTGCTGTTGAAGCACTTTCATTCAGCTTCTGAATATTTTGGCCAATTTGCTGGAGGTTGGGTGACTTTAACAAAGTTGATCTGCTGTGCAAATCTTTTTCTACTGCACAATAGCCATTTGAAAAGCAAGTGAAAGAGTTAAAGCTTTGACAGAGACAACGCACTCTTACTACAGAAAACTCATTGTCATTGTCTCAGTAACTGGAAGACTTACTCCGTCTGCATATACCAAACTATAAAGCTGTGAGATCTCACATCCAGCTGACAAATTACATTCTTCATGCTTTGTAATCAAAATTTAAAACAATCACTACAGAATGATCTCTATGTCATTCTCAGAGTGCAGTCTTTTAGAAAATAAATTCAAACTTAAAATGGCTTCATTATATACAGACTGATAGATAATTACACAATTAAGCTGTGGGAGATTAAGTATGATAAAGAGTTTTTAGACATCCCTACAAAGGGAACCCTGTGTTCTTACTTCAAAGTAAAATAAAGAAGCATTATGACAGCACAATGCTGTATCGTCATTGATGGATTACTCAATGGGCCTATCGGGCACAGGCTCAAGGGCCCAGTGAGTCAGGGGCCCCTAACCCAGAGGGGTTTTTAACGTTTCCACTGGAAAGTCAATCCATTAACTAAAAAACCCACAAAGCCCATTGTCCTATAATCTATCTATGTGTATTGTCCAATAAATGCACTACAGTAGGAAAACCAAATCCCTTCAGCATTACACGAACTGAAATCCTTAATTTATGCCAACTCAGATTATATTTGTTTGAAATTTTGAATCATGAATTCAGAATTACCCTCAGTGACAACTTTAAACAAACGAGATAATATAAGAACAGTTTCTTTTCTGTGATTTTAGCTTAGGATAAAAACTAAACAAATCTTTAGGTACTGTAGTTAAAAATAAGTACTTTTTTTATTGAATAACCAGCTGAAAAGCTGCTTTATGGTCTAGAGGTAGTGATGGTTCAAAACAATGTTCAAAACTGTGATGATGTAGGAACTTGTCAGAATAATGGGCTCTCTTTTATTCTTTGTTCTTCTGAGTGAGCATGTTTAACTGTATGGATATAATGGCTGGTGGAAGTGCTTCTCTGCAGGCAGTAATGGGCCTGTTAAGTTCTACAGTGGTGCACCACACCACCCTCTTTCCACCCAATTCATCTCTGCGTGTCTCTTTAATTGGATTTGTGTTCAACCCTCTTAATTCTCTCTGATGCACCGAAGGCTCGACCCAGGGGGAGATGGCAGAACACATGGGGAAAAAAATATCAGTGTCAGACATACCCAGATGTTGTTTGTGAATTAAACAAATACATAACATTTTAAATAAGTGTAAATTTTCATGGCTGGTTTAAGGTTAATTTGTGTGAGACCATTGTAACTGTTAGAGTGGATCACAGAGTTGAGAGGACTGCACTGAAAGTACGTCAAGGTGACCAAATAATCAAAAGCCAGAAAATTAGAAATGGGGCAAGCTTTGTAGCTGTTAAAAAATAATCCAGTAAACACAGTATGTGTATATATATATATATATATATATATATATATATATATATATATATATATATATATATATATATATATATATATATATATATATATATATATATATATATATATATATATATATATATATATATATATATATATATATATATATATATATATATATATATATATATTTATATGCTATTATTTTAAGATCTTTTATAGGCAAGATTGTGTCTAACAACCACAAATTCATGACATTTCAAGAAATTTCACATACCTAAACATGCCTCTTTGATCTCCGTCTTGTCCGTCCTCTGAATTATCTTCACCACAAATATCACCGCCAGTGGGGTAAGGAATGAAATTGCCTGTGAGGAAATCGAGACAAAAAATGTTATCACTGTGACATTAGAAAGGCTCTGCTGCGTCCTACAGCGTCTGTTTTACAGGTAAGTCGTAAAATGACTTTGCCTCAGGGAATGACATGAACCTATCCATTATTCAGAGATAATTTTAACAAGGCAAACTGAGAGGCCATACAAGCTTTTTTATTGTTTCCTGCATGCACACACAGTAATTCTGCCCTTGATATGAGATTTGGGCCTCATCAACACTTAGGTAATTATTTATGTCTCCAAATGTATTAACTACTTTCCCACCAAACTCAATGTGGTTTCTTTCTTTAAGCAGTGGCGGTTGTAAAAACAAGTTTTCACTTCCATTTTTAACACAAATCAAATGCTGTCGGTCCTCTGTGTATCACACTGTGAACCTCATCATCTCTCTTGAAGGAGATGGATTCAAACTTGTAATCACACTTAGATTCACACTTATAAGTGCACAGTTATTTTCTGAACTTTAAATTAAATGGGTATATTTAAAATTTCGCAGAAAGACATCCTGACGTGTGTAATGCTACTATGGACAACATAGGGCTAAAATTGGCCCTTACATGTCAAAAATGGCATTGCAGGATATACAATACTGTGTATCAATGCCCTTTCACTCATATCTCATCCCATCATTTTATCACAGAAGTTGTGAGGGAATGAAAGGGAGAGAAACACCTCTTTCTCTGTCAGGTTGAGACTATCACAGCTCCTCAGAATTTATGCAGAGTGAAAAGCTATCTGAAAAGGCACCAGTACCAAAGGTGGTTTCAACTTGAAAACATAAAGGTTTGATCTTTGCTCATAATATTTTATGGCAATTTAATGACTCCTATAAAAAAGCATTTATATTTTTTTTATTAGTAAAAAGATCTATTTTGGCACATGGGGCTAATAAGGTTCATTATCATGCTTTACAGATTTTACATGTTCATTTAACACAACCCTATGAATGCTGTATAATGTGTACACATCAGTTTCACCAGTATGCTAATTGTAAATTATTCTAGTGTTACTGGGAAAGTAACAGATTTCTTCAAAGGAGGTATATGAATAGCTATAATCAAGACACATCAGTGAAAAAAACTGTTATTGCTTCCTCACCTATTTAGGCGGTGGACTATACTCACATTTCACTCTCACTGAGGTTCCTACTGTCAAAAATAACATCAATAATTTCCCAGTTATTTTAATATGAGTTACATTTTGAGTATCTCTTCAAGAAATAATAATAATAATGATAATAACTTGTACATTAGAAAAAGAAGAAGAAATGTACATTATTTGGTGGTGTCTACACGAACTTGGCAACAGCAAAAACGTCTTCAATAAGATTTGATCGTGTGGGCCCAACAGTACTGTACATAAAAAGCACTGAGGATTTTCCTTCCATTTCTAAAATGACAGAATCGCAGAGTGACTCTAGGCGGCACACAGTCTAGTACAATCTACTTTTTAAAGAAGGTCACAGTGAGTCATAATGTAGTTTGATGTTATTTCCCTCCATGAAGTATTTTTAATTGTCAGATAAATTCTCCACACCCGTGACACTGAGGAGGTCTGACCGTCGGGCATCAGCATCTAGAGAATTTCTAGAGAAGAGGCATGTGGGGTGAGGGGGGTGTGGAGGTTGGGGTTTTCTCTCCCTATTATAATTCTGGCAGCCTGTCATGTCCAAAGATCCACTGACATTGAAGTTAATATAAACTGTCAACATTTTAATAAAGTAGTTGATGAAGGAGCTGATAAAGGAAATAGAAATAATAGAGGGCAGAAAAGCTGTAGAGGAGGGCTTATCTATTGCATTTGTCTGGACCTTCTATACTACAGACAAATATCACTGAAAGTTTAATTGTAGGCATCTGTGTGTGTGTGTATGACTGTGGGCCTTCTGCTGGATTGGTGTAAGCTTTCTATGAACAATGCACTTTCTAGTGCTTAGAACAAATATCCAACAAATTACTTGTTGATGAGCAATTTAAAGCTCAGTTTTTTTTTATTTATGAGCAAACCACATAACGTTCTAACCCTTTTATACTAATCAAAAAGGCTTCTAGCCAAACTAATCCTCCACATGCACAACTTAATGACAGTCATTGTTTTAGAGAGGAACATACAGTATATATGTGGTAGCTGTGACTATTTGAAATAAAATGATGATTAGTCACTGACTAATCTGTGCCTGTTCCTGCACATGTGATGGGTTGATTTATGTGTATGGAGACAAGTCTGTGCCTGTTAACCTGCTTTAATATTTTGTGTAATCACAAGAAATGAGTTAGTAAGTTTTTATAATGTTATTATGAGTTCTCTCTCAGGCACACTCAGCTCATTCCCGCTGAGTGTGCCTGGATAATTCAATCTAGATAGTCACAGTTTCTGTTTGAAGTTACAGACCTGTTGCAGCTTTTCCATTTTTTATTTTTTCAGATGGATGTTGTGGCTTCCTGGTTGCCTGGCAACCTCACGGTGATGGCAAGAAAGCCACAGCGCCCGACTACTGTCGGCTAAGAAATAGTTACAACACATAACTCCCCCATAAAGTGGTATGAACCTTCTTCAACTTATGGTAAGAAATAAAAATGTGCACTTCTCTCAAGCTCTGCTATTTCTTTCAAGTCTCAGTTATCATTAAACTTTTTGATTTCATTAAATTGTTTCAAAAACACCTTTTTTCACTCTAATGCATAGACTTTTGGAAGCAGATGCAAGTAGTTTCAGTGCAGTATTTCAGGTTTTTGGCATGATTGTTTTGGCATCCATAGAGTTGCAATATTTTACCATAATCTTTGAAACCACGATCATCTAGATAATGAGATTTTAGAATGAGTTCTGCTCGCCCAGTGTGGTGAGAACTGCACTTTGAACTAAATCAGCACAGGTGTGCTGGATGGAAATGTTTGCCAAGAGATTCTTTAGGTTATTTGCTCAGTGTTCACAGTAAGAGCCACGGCAACGACGCCATATAGAACAGAAACTCATCTTAACCCTGTGCCACTTACTGCTGTCCAAGAGGAAAACATATTGACATTAGAAGCATCTCTGTGAAGCCCTTCTCAAATCATTTAATACAACTCAGGCCGCAACAGTAGAAAAGAAGAGGTTTTACAGTCATGATCAGGACTGATTGTCCAAAAAAGGAATTTCTCCATCACACAGATAGATTACTAAGAATTAAGCAGAGGATGGGTTTCATGTAGACTTCAATTATGTCAAAGTATTCAGTGGCAAATCTAGTCTGTAATAAGAGGAAAGCATAATTAGACAGCAGGTACTTACAAACATGACCCTCTTGGGAATGTGGTCTGACTCAACCAGAGGATTCTTGTAGAGCCAAAGCTCCTCTGGTTGAATCACTCTCTCAAACGGCTCCAGAAACTCTGTAAATCTGTGGCAAAGAACAAATATGCAGAGATCAGTTACTCAATAGACATTTAGCAGATGCATTTGCACAGAGAAACAGTGCCACATGAGATATCACATGATTTTTTAGTGTGTGCACAGTCTGATTATGCCTATAATTTTTCATTTACAGGGCTCGCGATAACAGGGCCACTTTATCGCTCCATAAGGAATAACAGAACCGAGGCCATGTGAACTGTCTCACACCTTTACTGAGTGGAAACAAATTAGCATTCTCCTGCTTCTTCCAGCCCTCCCTGGCCACCCAATAATCTGTCAGACATGACCTTGTTTTCTGTCGTCCCAACACGGTCTTTTTGTCACTGCACTTTGAAACAGTTATACATAATGCACTGCTGTGTTGCGTAACTGTGCTATGAGATGTAGTGCCATAGGGAGAACCAAATATTTAAAGCACTGAGCTCCCAGTGGAGGAAGATTTTAAAGGTACGTGTTTGTGGGGCCATTGTCTTATAGCAAGAAAACTCTAAAAGAAAGAAATTAGAGAAAGTCTGTCTCTGGGGAATTTTGTATAATCAGGCACAGTCACAGCTAAACTGTGAAAAATACTCTGTCAGTGCCCCACACTGACTGACTGAAGAAGTGCCCCATGTAATAAAAAAAAAAAAAATCAAAAGTACAGCTGCATGCTCATTGGTGCCACCAAAAATTTCTGGGATGCCTGAAATCAACTTACTTAATGCCTTAAAACAAACAAATATCTTTATCTCTGGGTCTCCTGAGATAAGCTCCCCTGCCCACACACAGTATATGGGCCTATAACACAATATAGGCCTATAATAATATAATAAAACTAAATAATAAATAATAATATAATCAAAAATAGCTAGCAATCTTGACATAGATACAAACCAAAAAATAGATATACTCTAGATTATGGAACTTTTATTATTGAAGAATAAAATAAAACAATAGCTGTGTGGCAGTTTGTGAAAGGATTTTTAGGTTCAAGCAGTTTATTCTCCTGAAAAACTGCTTCAGTCCGGGTGGATAAAGTGACTGAGTGGTGCTCTCCCAAACAACTACTGTATATGCCATCTAACAAGGCATTTATCACACATCTGCTCAAGCAGAGCAGCTCACTGGCTAGCGGCAGCACAAGTGTGGTTGATAAATAGGATCCTATGCAGCACCTCAGTATATCTCAAACTATGGAAATATGGCCACTAGCTAAAAGGCACATGCTTCTTTAGCAACCCTTCCCTACATAATATGGATTCTTGTAAAACAGATTTTCTTATTTTTCCCTCTCTAGAGCTTGAATTACCTATTTTTAAACTCTCTAAAAGACATGCAGCACATTACACACTCTCTGGAAAGTCTATTTGTCAGTTTTCTGGTTTTGTTTTTTTTGTTTTGTTTTGGTTTGTTTTGTTTTATTTAAGGGAGGAGCCTAATCAGTACGTGTTGATTTTGTACCTTTCTGGGCTCATGTGCAAGACCCACAAAATGCTTCATTTTCTCAGCTCGTCCTCTCATCAGCTTTATTGTTCAGACATCAGTTTAAAAGCAGAGTATCTCTCTGTCTTAAACATATAGAGATAAGGTGAGTAACCACCACCTCCTCTCATTTGAACACACACACACATATACAGCTCTCAGGTCATTAAATACTGTAGCGCTCTACCTGTCACTGTGCAAGTCTTATCTCCAATCCCCTGACGTCTTAATGAGTTTGAGGCACACACTCCCCTGAGGTAACTCCACAGATAAAAGTCATTTTCACAACATTTGTTTTCATGGGTTTATGATTGAATGAACTAACCTGATGAAGAGGCACAACATAGTGATGATTATTAAAAATGGCCCATTCTGTTAGGTTTTAGGGCTACAATCTTTAGGCATGTCAGGAAGCTAGACCTCATTTATTTCTTTGGGAATCTTTTAATGTGTTAGCATTGTGTAATTAACTCTCTACGTAGTAGGATTTATTGAGAGTCTGCCATTTCTGCGCTGGATTTAGTTTTTCTATGTTAACATTAGAGATTCACACAAATTAAATCTGTTTTTATCTGTTTAACATATTTTTGACTAACATAAGAAAATTAATAAAATACTGCCACTATGGCAGTGAATACCTCAAATTTCACTTTCATAAAGTTAAAATTAAAATGGCTTTTGGACATGTAATAATATTGCTCTCTTATCTCTATTTGTATCAGATCTCCTCTATTAAATCAATATTGCCCTCAAACGATTCCCTTGGCTCGAAATTCAAATGGAAGATTTTTGCCTCATCTTCTCTTTACCAATAAAAAAAAACTAAAAAACTTCAGTATGGTTTAGGCATGCATTAAGGGCTCTAGGCAGCAAACATCAAGCGCAGTTGGAATTAATGAAGGCTTCATCCTTGATTCCAGAGTTAGAAGTGTCTAGCCTTTGAGGGAATTAATTTTACTTTTATTGTAATTTACAGGCTGCAATGAAAGCAGCAGGAAGTGCATCATTTTTCAGCTGGTGACAGGGGATGCATTTCTGTGTGTGGGGAAGAAAGGACAATGTGGATTACAGTCGCATTAGCGGAGCTAATGTCAGAGCTGGGAGAGGTAATGACAGACTCAGCACGCACCCCAATTGATCCTGCTGGGAAATTATTATAATCACATTGATTTAAAAGGGAGACAAAAAGGGTTGGGTGTGGTGGTAGGCTTAATTATAGTAAAAACACATTTAGATACCAAAACATCAGGTTCAAAGAATAATATATTTTCATTTATAGTTTTTGTTTGTGACATATTCCATTTTTAATTGTCTTCTTCTCAAAAACCTGTGGGGTGCTTGCAGCACTTACCGTACAGGAAAAATCTAAATGTTTTTTTTTTTCTACAAACAAAGATTCCAATCATTGCTTCAATGGCACCCGAGATCCTCTGACACAATATTTGAACAGAACAGAACAGCTCTCAGAGTACCTATAAACAACAGGCCCTGAACTCAGCACCGTCTGCTGGCTGCCTGGGGAGGACATCATTCTCTTTTATCAATTTCTGTTTGCTCTGTGCACAGACATTATTGAGCAAAGGCATAAAGGCTTATATAGGAGCCGACCCATTAGAGATTAACTGTCAACATGGTAGGTGAATATATGAAGTTTTTAACATAACGAGTGCTGGCATCAAACTTTTGAAAAACTTTGGACATTAGGCATAGTTTAATTGTAGGCCTCATTTATGCTCAGCGTACACATGTTGTCACATATATCCATAATAATTTCCATACAGTGTTATATACAGTCTATTCTTGGTTTCAAATATTCAGATCAGACCTTTGCTAACTGAAGACCAGCTTTTCATCACATCCCGTTCCTCATTAAAACTCTGCATTTGAGCCAATTTACCATCATCAGTTTCTATCAAATTCTACTAGATATCCCAAATCTGACAAGCACAGCTGCAGCAACGGAATGAAAACTAAAAATTATTTGTCAAAATCCCCACCCAGTTTGTAGATTTAGCACACAACAACATCAAGAACCATACAAGCCGCTAATTTGAAAGTGCTTAATTTACAACTCAGAGTGGCTGTGGCCTCTGGAATACATATCATCTGCTGTGCCATTGTGACATAGAGTAAAAAAAAAAAAAAATGTTGAGAAGTTCCTCCTTAATTAGTTGGATATGCTGCAAAGCAATTAGGCACACAGAAGAGTGAAATAGCTTAGTTTGATTAACTTCAGGCAAGCTCCCCACTTTCACAAAACTGAGTCTGAAAGTAATCTTTGGGCTGAATGTCTGTGTGAGTGCACTGGTGCCTCAGCCTATCACAGAAATATCCAAAAAGAAGCTGAGCGTTTATACTGATATTGATCGCATTGTATCTGCTAGCAGGGGTTAGCAGAGTGGGGGCCAAATGCCTGGAGCCTTCATTAAACTACAGTAAGACAGTATTTATCTACAGGTGCAGCAGGCCACAGAGCAGTGCCCACGCTGCGCAGCTCACTTAGCTCACAAAGTGTGTGACCTTCACCTCTCAAGGGGAATGGAAAATATCAGGGAGCTTTAAAATGTCCTCAACACAGAGACACAAAGCACCAGACAGTGCAAGCGAGCCGTTCGGGCACCGTGGAGTTAACTCCGGGCAAGTGTCGCCCTTGCTATGTGGGTTAAGCCATTATCCTCATTTTGCTGCACTTTGCACCAGAGATGCTTACAGGTATGACTGCTACAGTACCTGCTGCAATCCAGGGACACATTCAAAAAGATGCAGGACATGGTCTCTGCTCACATCTGATTGCATTTGCACTCTCAAGAGGTACACATTTGGCAATCAACTGAACTACTAGGGCTGAGCTGTGTGTAGTGGAGGGACTGAGGGGAAAAACTTGGACCTGACCATCTGCCAGGTCTGTGAATGAACTTCAAATGACTTCTCCCACCAGATCAAGAGTGGGTGATCATCAGTGTGTTTCTCTGTCTGATAGCACCCACATATCACCCCTTACTTTTTTACTCCAGTCATTTAATCATATATTTCATCTTTTAATCATATTGCAGGGAGCTACTGAAAAGAGAGATTTACAAGCTATTAGGATCAGAAGTTGTGTTGAGCCCTGAGGAAATTTCCCATCCTTCTCTGTTCAATGCCTCTTCTGGAACATTTACCACTGGTAAATTCTCATTTGTTCTCCTATATGTCATCAAATCCAACTGGAGCACTGGGCTGTTCAAAAAAGCTAAATCAGTGGTGAATGCTTGAATTCAAGCTTGGATATGAATACATTTTATATCTAAAAATATGGATTTGCAGTGATGACACTGAGGAGAAGGGATTCAATGAGAAACAATAATTGATATGAACATGGAGGACCAGACTATGAACTGGCTCTCTGATTCCTGGATGAATTATGTCCCAGAGGTGACTGGCACACAGGCCAAATCAGCAACATACTGCTTGGATGGCACTTGAATCCTCTAAGCTCTCTACATTGTCTGAGCAGAGGCTTTCAGTTGTTGCACAAAGCAGTTCCCAAATTAAAATAAAGATCGTGCTCAGAATAAACTTTCCAAAAATGTTAAGTCATGGTAAGAATATGTTCAAAAATGCACTTTTGCTATTTTTCCTTTGAGCCTGTCAGCAAATCATGTGCTCTACCAGAGTGTTTGGTCTCACCGTGTTAAGCTTACTTTCTGATGTCTTTCACTTTTAAATTTACAAAGAGCTCTGTAAGAAATGTTTGTCACTCCATAAAGCTATTTTGACTTCACCTCATGCATGCTTTATTTTCCATGTGGAACAGGGACAATTAGGATACTGTAAGCTGGTATCAGTGTGATGTTAAATTAGAGACAGAATGGAATTAGAATAATTTTAAAAATTGCACATTAAAGGACTAGATTGTCATTTTCTATCAGCAGTTTAGCTTAGCTTGGCAGGGAGGCTGAAAACAACAACAAAGAAACCACCTGGCTCTATCCAAAGGTAACAAACTCCACCTAACAGCACCTCTAAAGACCACTGCCTATCTCATTTTAAATATTCTCAGCTACTTATAACTGTCTGTGTGCTCATATTGAACCGAAAATGGTGCTGATGTTCTCATCTCTTTGAATTTTAGCCAACTTTAATCTGTTCCTTTAAATGCACTCTGTGATGTGCACTGTAATTTGCTCCTCAGCAAGCCACTAAGAAAACTTGACCATCACACTTACTGTTGAAGCTTACATTATAACGTACTATTTAATCTACATTTCTCCAAAGTTACCAAATCATTTAGTTAAGTAGGTCAGGAACATTTTCCAGTTTTCCTATTAGAAATGCACTGAATGGATATACACTATGACTGTAGAGTGCATCAGATCACATCACCTTTTCTGGAGTTGTGCATCTGAAAAATGTGCTGTCAGAATGCTCCAACCTACGAAAGAGAAATCTGTTATGATTGATGGGTGAGAGTCACAGCAGACGAACCTCAGTTTATCACAAATGCACAACTTACATATTCAAAACTGCTGGAAGGAAAAAGCACGGCACAGGTTTTGCTTCAGTTTTCATTTCTTATTCCACATAGGAAAAAAAAAAAAAAATCCTATTGCAGCTAAATCAAATCTAAATCCTCTAGCACAGCTGGATTTAAACAAAGGCAGCTGTGGTTTCTGTGATTTAATAAAATGCTGCTGCTGAGGCTGCTATTTGATTAGGGGTGGATCACAGTTGAGAAAGAGCGGAGACAACAGACAGACTGAGGATACATTCTTGATTTAATTAAGCCACTTTATTTCATTTATTATCGGACCCGCGGAGCACAGCACTGCTACCTTGACAACTAATGTGTGTTTATGTGGGGTGTTGATTGTTGTATTGTGCCTCTAAGTACATGCATATATGTTTTTACCCAACTTTCTATTAACTTTCTAATATTATAGTCACAACTTGTACACTCACAAAATAAATCCATACTATCAATATCCCCATCTAAATATCCTATACACCAAACTGTGTAGCTAAAATAATCACATTTAATTAACATAGTTAAAGGGATTCAATCAAAAATGAGTATTTTCGTAGACAGTCCTTATGCTGCACTTAGCCAGGGATGTCAGAATTCTGCAAGTGCAGTAAATGTCACATCCCCTCTGTCTCTCTCTGTTTGACTTAGTGGTTACAGTCAGAGCCTTGACCAAACGTGTGAGGAATGAACAGCATCGGTCTTGTCACAGGCAGAAGAGAGAGGAGGGGAGCTGCACAGATGCAGAGTGACACTCAGCTAGCTCTGGCTTCCCTGGAGATATCCCTTCTCAAACTGGCTAAAGGCAGAGGAGAAACAGAATATGCCATGCATTACTTGCCATGCAAAGTCCTACTGGGCTGAAACAGAGGATATTGCAGGGTAATTCTTTTAGTTTTAATTACCCATTCAAACTTTAAGAAGCTATGTTAAAAGCCACTATATAATGAGGAGCAAAAATTTAAAAAAAGGCTGGCTTGGTAAAACTACAGGTGTCTGTTCATGATAAAAGCCCCAGAGATGCTTTGAGAAGGTCAGATGCCCACATTTGAGACAGGCATTAGAAAAAGCAGTGGTCTAAAGCTGGCAGGACATAGCTAAGGGACACACTGGGATTGGAAACTGAAGGCCACATGGTGGGGAGGCAGGGTAAGATAAGTTTCCAACCCACAGAAGGAAAAAAAGGAGCCAGGATGTTATGCACTGGTGATTTGCCAGCAGGCTTCTCAAATGCTCCACAGGACCAAAGCTTATATTCATGGCGCTTGCTGAGTGAATCCATCAACTTTACCAGCTCACTGGTGTTGGCTTATCACATCTGTTGAGTTTTTTTTTTTGCACTGTAGAGGAAACTGTCAGCCTTGGGTAAGTTTTTTTTTTCTGTAATGAAGTGTTTTTATTCACTTCTCTTCTTTATAAAACTTTTCTTTTCCTCTACATGATCTCAATTCATTAATTTCCAATTTTTCCACTGTGACTTTTAACAGTACATCATTAAACAACATGAACTCGTACAATAATTAACACCAAAATGCATGTGGTTACTGATGAATGAATCAGGAGCAACCTATTAATCAAGTGTTCATGAGTCATTACTGGAAACCTCAAGGTATATGGTATATAATAACAAGTTACTGGACAGTAATGTGTTACCGTAATGTCAGTCTTCTAGACTGAGTTTGATGGAAATGTTAGTTTAGACCTTCTAATTTTATCAAGCACACCTCTGCTTTTCTGTGACATGTGTTACCAACTCTAGAATTGCAACCTTATTATGGCTGAGAATAATTTCAAGAGGTGTCACAGCTTTGAGTGCAACTTGTTCTGTACACTGTCAAAATGTCATTGGTGAAAAATGTACATGTTGTGTCTTCTTAGCTGACTTGCTCTGCCAAGCACTTTCCAGAATCAGCTAATATTGGTTCTGTGTTATGGTTCCCATTGCCTATTGCAATTGTTTGTATGTGCTACCATTCCATTTGGTTTTTCTCAGTTTCCCGTTTCATTTGGCTCTGCTTTTGTTTGTTTTTTTTCCTTGCCCTGGTGATCCCAGGAGGAATAAAGCTTGTTTTGGTTCTGCATTTAGATCCCTCCTCTCCTTCTCTCCAGCACATCAACATATAACAGAATGCTTCCACCAGGACCCAGCGGACTCGATCAAGGAGGACCAACTGATCTCCGGGTTCCTAGAAACCCTTGTGGCGACACGGGAGAGGGCCTGAGTATTTTCTCCCTCAGCCTGAGGTTCCTTTCCCTCAGTCTGAGTCCCCTCTCACTCTCTCTCTTCCCCCGCCTGAGTCTCCTGTCTTGCACCACCGATGGCAGCGTCGTCAGAGAGGGGTAGCCGTATCTCCGGTCCTGCCACCAGGGTCCAGAGCTGCCTCCTCGCCGCCTGAGCCTCCAGCGCCACAGCAGTTCGAGCACCCAGCCCCACAGCAGACAGGACCTCGTGACCAGCAGCCTCGACAACGACTGAGTCGCTGCCGTCCAAAGAGGCAGATCCCCGTGTGCCAACAAAGCCGTCCCCGCTGAGGTTCCACCCTTTCAGTCGCTTGAACCTCAGCGTGTCAACGACAATGTCCCCGCTGACGTTCCACTCCAATCTCCAGAACCTCAGTGCGCTGACGTGGCCATCCCGACTGAGGTTTCACACCAGATCCCAGTATCAGTCCCTCGGTATCCCAGCAAAGGCGCCCACACCGAGGCCCAGTCTCCAGCGCCCCAGTCTTCAGCACCCCTGTCTCCAGCACCCCAGTCTCCAGCGTCCCTGCTCCCAGAGGCTTCAGTCCTGATTCCAGAACCTCAGTGCGCCGACAACAGCGTCCCCGCTGAGGCCCCATTACTGGTTATTGAGCCTCAGTGCACCGATGTCCACGTCCCCGCTGAGGTTCCAGTCCTACTTTCAGAGCCTCGGTGCGCCCATGCCACCGTTCCCGCTGAGGCTCCAGTCCTGATTCCAGAACCTCAGTGCACCGCCAACAGCGCCCCCGCTGAGGTTCTGTCCAGGATCCCTCAGCGTGCCAATGACAGCGTCCCCACTGAGGTCCTTTTCCCATCTCTGGACCAGCCCTTCACCTGAGTCTCCGGCCAGCTTTTCGCCTCTGTCTCTGGCCAATCAATCACCTCAGTCTCCGGCTAGTTCCTCGCCTCAATCTCCCGCCAGCCCTTTGTCTGGATTTCCGGTAGGCTTCTCCCCTGAGGTTCAGACTAGCCCTTTGCCTCAGTTCCCAGCCAGCTCTTCACCTTGGTCTCCGGCAGGCCTTTCACCTGAGTTTCCAGCTGACCACTCACCTGATCACTCCAGCTGACCACTCACCAGTGGGGGGGGGGGGTCCTGTCATGGTTCCCCTTTGGGACTTCCTGCTGGGGACCTTTACACTGAAAGGACTTCCCTTTTTCCCTGCATTGGTCCCTGGCAACCTCACACACTCAATTAATGGGTTTCACCTGTTTACAATTATCTTTTGCTTTCCCCCTATAAATACTTCTCTCTACTGTTCCATTCAGTTTTTCTCAGTTTCCTGTTTCATTCGGCTCTGCCTTTGTATTTTTCCCTTGCCTTGGTGATCCAAGGAGGAATAAAGCTCCTTTTGGTTCTTTATTTGGGTCCTACCTCTCCTTCTTCTCTCCAGTACATCAACGTATAACATTCTGGTCATAATAAGTAAATATCAACAACACCGTTTTCTTTTTTATTGCTACTAATGTTTAATACAGAGGGTGTCACATTTATGTGACAGTGAGTGATAATATAATTATTATTGTTGAATAATTAGTAAAGCTGTGTCATTCAGTTTTCAGCAGTGCAGCACCTCTATTAGTCATCAAGAAATGACATGTAGTAATTGATGACAAAGAGATGCTCTAGACAGAAATGTAAATTATTAATTGTTAAATTCACTGGGAAACTGAAATAGCAAATGTTACCAGCTCTGACTTTTTATGTTATGGTGGATTGCTCTATTAATAACGGGGGGGGGGGGGGTAAGACAGTTATTAGTTCCTTTTACTTTTACTTTGAGTTTGTTCCAGCTATGCTCTGTTATTTTCCTGCAACCTCACTGAAACCACAGTTGCTAAAGGATGAATACACATGGGAAGTGTGTATTTGTCAGTTAACCTTGAAATGTTGAAAATTTTTAATCTACAAAAGGTCAAATCTGAATTTAATCTGTTGTATTTACATCCCACTGAGAAACTGGTGATTATCATAAACTAAAAACATTCCCGCTGAGGCGCAGATAATTAATTCTGCAGGCTGAATAACTGACATCTGTGGTCACCTCTGTGCTTAAGGATTCTGCGTTCAGCTCAGAAGAAGCTCCCACTGTTTCAGAGGGTATATAGACACCCTAGTGGATGCTTGTTGTGTGTGTTGTTCTGCATGCCTGTATGTGTGTGTGTGTGTGTGTGTGTGTGGCTGTGTTTATTAAGTTAGACATGAGGGTAACAATGCTTGAAGTGACAGAGAAAAAGACAGTGGAAGGGAGGGAAGGAAAGTGGAAAGAATTAAACAGAGACACCCCGATTATTCATGTCGGCTGTGATGTTGGATAAAGATACAGGACCGGGACACAGAGCTGACATTTATCTATGTTGTCATGCTCATTGTTCATCCTAGCAAATGTCAAAGTCAGTAGCAGCAGGAGAGAGGTTTTAGCTTTGTGCTCATTCAAAGGAAGGGTGAACATACACAGATTGCAATATGCAGAGTCTTAAAGCTAGTCATTAGCAGCATCAGAAGCCATGTACACACACAACCATGTATGCAAGCAGACACACACACACATATATCTGAGATGTATATAGATGCTTACTATGAATGTACATCCAAAAATACATACTGTTGATTTTATTACACAAATATTCAAATATTCCTTATCTTAATATTGACTTTAAAAGCATAAACATGCACACACACAGTGATGCTTTATTTATAATCATTTATAACATTATTCATCTTATGATTCATGAACTATATATGAATGTTCCCTCACTGTAACAGCCACTTTCCTTGCCTTTGGCTATTTAAAAGTACTCAACTGATTTTCTTTTTATTTACTAGAGGGTCTAGTGAGACGCAAAACAAACCCAGACCATAAACGCCTCTTTACCACTTTAACGCTCCCCTTTTGTCCAGTTTCCTGGTGAACTATGAATGCACCAAACAGCATGAGATTAACATCCCCCCCACAGCAGCGTTAGCTGACTAACGATACACAGCTCAATGGTAGCACAGGAGTGGTATGATATTTACTGGTGAGGCTGAAAGATGCCTTTTGAAAAAGTTGAGTGAAGCCATGCTGCTAAAAGTGGGACTGTCACAGAGGGCGACTCAGCCACAGAGGGGTGGCCCAGCTCAGTGATTACTATTTTGATTGCCTCTTATGTCAGTCACATGATGCAAAACATTGTATAGCATAGTATAGCTAGGTATAGCTAACTGATGGTCAAACAAGAGAAGGACTGATCGTGTATTCTTGGCTTCTAACAGTCAGTAGAAATCAATTTAATCTACTCTGCTTCCTTTTAATTTGAATGTGCTTTACGGTTCCTGTAGCGTGTACAGTATATCTTGTACAGTATATCTTGAAGGTCCTGCACACCCCCACACATTTTAAGATATTCAGACTGGACCTCTGCTCAGGTTGACTGTGGGTGGAATTAGTGTACATGAGGTCACCTCACATGCATTAATAAGGATCTTTGTATACACCCACACATTTGTGAGAAGAACTTTAACCAGCATAAGTAATGGGTGAGAAAAACTTTTACAGTAACTGCTGGCTTACTTCCTAAGGACTTCATCACATTAAAATAAAACACAAATGACTCTATTTAACTGGTTAGCATATTCATTGCACTGAAGGTAGTGAACTTGGAAAACCACCAAGTAGTGAAAAGATTTTAAAAGTAGAAAACCAAACAAACCCACCCTTTGGTTCTGACTTGTCTCCAAAGCCACTCCTCCAGAACACATGAACATGCACTGCTTGTCTACTGTGAAGTCTTTTTTTTTTTTTTTTTTTTTTTTAACAGAGAGAGCCAATATTAATTATAGTTTTAACATTCTCAAATGTATTCTTCTGTTTGCGAATGAAAGCTGCTGTGTGTACCTTCTCTGCCATAAATGGCTAGCTGAAGCTATAAACAGAGCAGTTGACACATCTGCCCACAATGACTTGTGGGAGATTCTTGGCTCACATATCTGCAAATTCAGCAACCACATCCTTCAAAGGCTGCATTTGAAGGCCAATTGCATCACAGCATGACAACAAGGCTGTCCCCTTTCATAGGTTCCTTCAAACACAACAAATAGGACCTTCTTTTCACAGCAAAGAACTGTTGTATCCATCATGACCGACGTATCCCAACATTCTTCGCACACTGGTGATGAAAAGCGAATATGACACAAGTGGCAAATGGCTGGATCCAGTCAGTGGCCCACCTGCAGCTGTCTTGGTTGCTAGGCGTCAGGAGGCGTTACTCAAGGGTAGGGGTGGGAACAGTCCGTGACGCAAACAGGAAATCCTTCGTAGACTAGGCCGTCTCATTTCGGTTCAGCCCACAGTTCACCACCTTGTGATCTACAACAGCTATTGAAAGGGCAGACAGTTGTCTACAGTTGGCAAGTAGGTTAATGAGCAGGTTGGCCATTAATATTTCTGCTTCTTTTTTTTTTTTTTTGGTACAAATGCATTTTCTATAGAAATAATTCTTAAGGTTGGACTTTGTAGAAAGAAATCAGTAATCTTGATATCCTCACCTGCCAACTCCCAGTTTAACCTACGAAAATATGTGAAAGAAATCTGGATCTACTGAGGTCACCAATCTCCATAAAAAACTAAGCTGTCCCACCCCTACGTGAACAAAACAACTGTGGAGTCAAGGGCAATTCAATCACGCAGTCTTAACCACACAGTACCGAAACAAGGTCTAATCAGCCTAATTAATTTATTAATTTTCTGTGTAAACCACTGTGTGGGCCACGTATTAAAGTGTAGGCTTTATAAACTTTATTTGTATTTGCAGAATGAAAGATAAAGTCTGGGCCCATGTCTGTTGACAGCTGAAAGATCGAATCATTAAGTGTGTACACTAGTGAAGATCAAGTTGCTATCAGTCAGTCTCATTACAGTTATTGTTTGTTTTGTCTTATCTACAGCTGGAGTTTGGACTGTCGACACTGCAGGTTTAAGTTGGTGAAATAATTAAAGGGACTGTCTGAAACGTGAGGCAAATGAAAAATAGCATTGTGTGCCCTGAGTGAGAGTATTATTTTTTTTATCCTGCTCACAGTGTAGCTGAATATTTTTTTATTTGTGTTACAGCCAAAAAAAAAAGAAGGTTTGGCTGTTTTTTATTTATATTTTTCTGGTTTGCTGAACTTGAGGTTGAATTTTAAGAATTCTGGGTTTGTTGAGAAGAACACATTTGACTAACTTGGGACAAGGGCAGGGACATAAGCCCCTAGAGGCCTAAGAGGCACAAGTCTCCAGATGTAGCAAATGTATGAAGCTGACAAAAAAAATCAGTGTTGATTTCTTTCTTTGTCGATATTTTCAGTTTTGGTAAGACTGTAAGATTGTTTACCTAAAAAGTTATAAGAGTTGTCAGAGATATACCTCTGCTCCTTCCTCCCTTCGACTACAGTATGACATATGCCTTATGTGAGTCACCACGCTGAGGCAAAATGTGAGCTATCACTCTGCAGTGCATTGTCTGGAAAACCACAGAGGAGTCATCATAGAAAGAGTCTATCTGACAGCAAAACCCAGGAGCCTGAGGGGCACGCACACACACACACACACACACACACACACACACACAGACATGATGAAGGCTTTTCCAGAAGTAAAGGGCCTTGCTTGTCAAATATGTTGAGATTTGGGTCAGGAGATTGCTATATGTGTGAGGATGTGTGTAAGAAGGAGGCTTTTTTATCTCCCCTGCCCCTCATGTGTCTTTGTACAGATAAGAGTATGATGCCAGAAATGACAGTAATGGAGCAGAACTAAGAAAATATCCAAGAAAGGTACAATGGAGGGAAGAAGTGACACACAGAAGGTGGGAGAGTCCGAGAGGAAATACATGATAGGAGGAAGTGTAAAGCAGTGCAGCGAGCCTCCCCTCTGCTTCGACGGGAACTGTCACTGCCATGCTGCGTCCAGACCTTCCAGGTCTGCAGCATCCCCATTCAGCCCAGCCTCCACCGGCTGAGCTGCAGTCAAGTCTCAAATATTTCATCATCTCCTTGGCGCCTTTTACAGAACACATCTAGACAAATGGGATGACAACAGCACATATCATTCATGAAATATAGATCTCTATATATTTATTGCTATTCACAAAGTGTTATCTACATATTAAAAATATTATTTCATACTTGTCTGCTTGTTACTTGATGAATAATTTTAAGCTTGCCTAGAACACCTAAAAAAAAATGCTGATGTAATATTAAGTTTTTGTAACAAGTAATCAGGAAGCAGATTGCTCAGCTGGAAACCTTTGACGCATTTTCATCAAGAATTTTAATTCATTTTCTTTTTTAGGGGTAAAGGAAACAGGAGTACTGGATCCAAACAGACGTGACGGACACTGAAGAAACAAAACACCATGTTACAGTAAAAAAAATGTACCTAAGGGTGAGAGTGTGTAAAATAGTTGTAGAAGTTAAAAGATTATCCAGCTGAAAATGCAATTTAAGAAATGCCTTCAAGGATAGGCAGAATCCTTACTGACTGTTGCCTTAATGACTGGATTTCTGATTAAATTCCTCCTGTAAAAATGGTGGCATCTGATTAATTTTTTTAAATTTTTATTTTGTAATGAGAGCTGCAGTGTAGGGGTGGGCTGGGAAATAAATCAGACTTGAGAAGAGAACTGTAACTCTACAAAATTATTAATTCATATGTTTTAAATAAATGGAACTAATGACTCCTCCATTAAGTTAAGAGAAGTGACTAATGCTTTTCTCCCAGAACTCTCTGACATGTGCAGGCTAGTAGAAACCACTTATCTCCGTTAGATAATGTAATGAATTCCAAATAATTCATGTCTCCTTTGACCAGAATCTGTCTTGACACTGACAGAAACAATAAACAGCTGTTTACAGACCAAATGTGTTATTTTCTGTGATCACGCAAAGAGTCAGCCACCCTGGCAGGTTTAGGTTCTAATCTAAAAGCTAGAATTTAAAGGCTAATATGCTCACAATGTCAATGCTAAGATGGTGATGTTCACCAAGTATGTTTCCAACTAACCTAACCCAAAACTGCATGTCTTTGGACTGTAATTTTGGAAAAGTATACAGTGATAGGGAACCATCAATGTCTAAATTCATGCCAATCCACCCAGTAGTTGTTGAACACTTTTATTTTTGGTTCTCATCTAACTAATTTTGTTTTGTTCTGTTTTTTGTTTTGTTTGTTTCTTTGTTTTTTTGGCCTGTAGTAAAATGTCATCATCTAATGGATAGGTTGACCCCCACAAGGCAATATCTGCTAAAACTTGAAGTATTCCTTAAAGAAGAAATGGCGAATAGGGCAGAAAGAGAGTAACTGAGTGATCTGACGCACACGAAAGGCAAATGAGATGGGGATGGATAGATGACAGCAGGGACAGCAAGACATAATGAGCTGATCAAATGATTGTTGAGAATGAAATCCTAGAATAGCTTAGAGCGGTGACAGACTGAGATGTCAGGGAATCCCTCGTCTGTGATCGTCAGCTGTCTCTGCTCATGGTTATTTCTGCCACAGCACCTGCAGAGTTTGCTGACCCACACTTTTCTCTCTTTTCTCCTTCACCCCTCCTCTAGCCGTCTGCTAAAAACAAACAGTTCATTTTCTGCCCATCCTTTCTTTACACAAATCTCCTCCTCTGTGCCTTGACAGTTTTCATTTTTCCATCCATCTATTTTGTAATATTATTCGTCCACCTGTTTTTCACAGACCTCTTAGATACTAAATGCAACCTGGCCACTAATGCAATCGATAATCAAATTTGGCATATAACACACAAATCCTTCTGAAAAGTCTTACCTCTGCACTATTTTTGATCTTTGTACTTTTACTTTTGCTTTCAGCTGTGCTTGTTGAATAATCTCCATTTGTTGTGTTCAATTGGACAACTCTGCCCCTTTCACAAGCCGCTCTCTTAAGAACTAAGTAATCAATCAAGCCTTTTTTAAAAAAAACAACAAGTATAACAAAGCGTGTTCTCGCTGTGCTATCTCAGTCAAGATCAATACGTGAAGATGCCTAGAGGTCACACTCATCTCGGTCACTTGTTTTCCCCTGTCTCAATTTGTGTCAGCAGAAACCAGTCGGAAGTTGTTTCCACATCCCTCCAGCCACAGTCACTTGTCAAGGCTGCACACGCAATATTTTCTTCATCTCTAACATAATGAGGGTTGCAAATTGGATGACCTGTGATCCAGTGCCTCAGTTGCTGCTGCCAAAATCAAGAAATGCAGAGGGAGAATATGCTGCAATAATCACGCAGGCAGTGAAAAGCAAACAAATTGTAAGTGATCCTAGCTAGATATGTGTCACACTGTGATTTCTCACCACAAGAGAACAAACAGAAAGGCTTGAAAACAAACTGCCACAATTGTGTGGAGACATAGACAAAGAGCAACGTGGCCATCCAATTGGAGTTTTCTCACTATCTGACGAATGCTACTCCAGTATTTACTTATGTCTACCTTTAGTTGAGTCAATCAGATTTTCAAAAAAATATCTCAGCCTACTATATGGTGGACTATGTCATCACTGACTACACAGGCATTGTAAAATCCGTTAGAGTGAGCTTGATTGCTTGGAGATTTGGCCCATGGGAGGCTAACCCACAGAGACTGGTGAAATATAACAAAGGCTGTAGGCTGCAGAGCTGCAGGAGTTTCTATTTTCAGTGGGACTGACAATATTAGAAACCTTTGGACACTGAAGGGATTAATACGTAACACCTCTTAAAGGTGCAACATATAAAACATGAAAGATTTAGCAGCATCTAGTGGTGAGATTGCAGATTACAACCACCTGAGCATGGATGCCTCTGTGAAAGGTCATCCGCTCCCTATAGAAATTTCAACGGCTTAAGAAAATATAAAGGTTGGTAGTTTCATTACACAATAATGACAACATATTTATGAATACTATATTCCCTTTCTGCTAATAGATCACTAAGGAACCTTTGAAAGATGGTACTGACTGGAACCTTTTTTTAAACAAATTTCGTTCGTTCTGTTGAGAATGACTGGACATTTTCAAAATGCTGTGGGTGAAGTTTGAAATAATATAAATAAGATTTTCCTACTCAGACTTCATTTTGATTATACTTAGCTTTAGCTTCTTTAATTCTGTATTTCAAATTTCTGTATTTTTTATAAGTAATTATGTCTCTATACCTAGTAATTTTTATCATGCAAGATGGAGTCCACCATAAATCCAGATTGCCTAATTAAGCACAAGGGAGAAAAACAGGCATGCATGTAATTCAAGGCAAAATTATCTCATTTTTATGTCTCGCTGTTTTTACACCCAACCTGAGCTGTGTTAAATTACTGCTAACTTGTATGAACATCCTGCTACTGCTTCATGTTAAAGGCATTCAACTGGCCAAACACATGGTAGCCATAATTGTGAAAAACTCACACCAATTGTTTATCATTATTGGCAGTAATTTTACATTTTTACAGCCACAGTGAGCTGTTAGATGAAGAGCTGCAGGTGACAAGCTGCACACGTCCAACTTCTCAGCACAGTGACTGCTGCTGTGGCTTAATGTGCAGAAAACTACTCACACTGTGTGCAGCATGAAATCAAATTGTTGGAGTTTTTTTTTTTTTTTTATTAAAGCAATGTGAGTTTGTTCGTTTGCACCGTAAACAGACACACTTTTGTTTCATTTCTGACAATAGATGCTCAGAGAGGACTTTTTTTGTACCATTAAACTGCACTTGCTGCTGCTATATAAAGAACGTTGGCACATCGACCAGCCTTGAAATCTTAAATCTTATCCGTTTAAGTTTTTCATCATTCATCCAGTAACCAAAACAGTAACTACCACAATATTAGAAATATTTCTTTGATCACATTAACTACTGATGCCACTGTAAGTAATCCTCTACAAAGAGATTTTCCCCACAAAACCAGAGGCTCCATCTTTAACGTGCAAGCTAAACAATCCGCTTATTCTTGACCAGTCTAAGGCCTGACATTCTGCTCTTCCCCAACATCTCACAAAGCTTTCTGAGACTTGCCAAGACTCTGGGCTGCATCCCAGGGCTACTCCTAAGCTTCCCTCTGAGAGGAAAGGATGATACGCAGCGAGCCGAACACTGCTTTGTGGGATGAACAGTGTTGTTGTAGAGCACACAGTATTAACCCTTTTGTTAAATATCAAATGTTTTTCTTTAAACAAAGTCAGGATCAGAGGGTATTTAACTCGTCACAGACCGGACATCCTGGTAGCGAATATGCTGCCAATATATGGTGCAAATGAAGGCCTTAATTCTCAGCAATAAAAGAGTCAGATCTGCTCGGGATGAAATTGTTACTCTTGGCAGAAACAAATCTGTTCTTTTTCATTGTGTACACCAGCCTGTAAAACAGCTGCCTTCTTCTCTGGCCAACCACTCCATCAAGAAGCTTTCAGATGGCTTGGATAAGAGTTTTTTGGTAGCTCTCTATTTGCTGTTCCTTGAGTTTTAATCTAAAAAAAATCTCAAAACAATCTAGATTTCCCAAAGTTGTGCACCATCTTATCTCTCTCCTCTTTCCTTATCTCTCTGTCTCTGTGTCCTTCTTGATTTTTTCTTTCTGGTATTTAGTAGAATTGATCTGCTTATTCAAGGTCCACCCATGAGCTGGAGAACAATTACAGAGAAACTTTAACTCTGAGCATGTGTTGATTAATTGTGGACATGAGCTCTGCCACAGAACCACTCAAGGAAGAAATGACTTCTTGGTATTTGTCTAAGCTCGGGATTACAAGGAAAGTGAAATAGCACCAATCGTATCATGCCCTCTGTCTATACTGAGTAGCTAACCACAGAAAAAAAATGTTTTCTTTCTTTCTTTTCTTTTTTTTCTTTCTATGTTTTGCTAAATGTCAAAGGTCCATTTCCATTTAGACTGGACTTTTGTCATTACTCTTGGGAAATGTGAGACTCCTGGGGTGCCTACCAAGCTATGGTGACTGCACGGCATTGGAGGTTTGATAGCACAGGGCAAACAAAACATCACACACTAAGGTCAGTGCACCTCCTAGGGCCTGGAACACACAGGCAGCTTGGCAAACAAGGGGAGAGGAATAGTAATATTCCCTTAAAGACAGATCATATTCAGCAAAATTGGGATGTGACTGATAACAGAGAATTCACGGCTCTTCTGTTTACATTGTTCCCTCCATACAGAAGCAGTCCTCACTGAGTACAGTAGTTTATTTTGTGCTGGAGAATAAGGAAAACAAAGCACAGAGAATAAGTTCTATGTAATCTGGCCCCAATCAATGTTATTTAATTGGACTCCAACACAACAAAAGACAGAACTTGTGTGTGTGATCTCTGATTAAAACACTGAAGCATTCATACAGGCTTATGAGCCCAAAATAATGCAGTACTGATTCATCCCTTTGCACCTGTTCGGAGCCATAAAGGACCATGAACAGAAATGAGAAAATCATGTTCCTTTGTCTTCTTCCAGTTAGATAACTTTAATATTGTGCTGCAATGGTAGATAGCAATAAAATAACACTGTAATGGGAAGAGCAGGATTTTAACTAAGAAATAAGCCTGGAAATACTTGTCGGTTAAATCAAACATATGTTGCATTTCCGAGATAAAACGACAGTGCGCTGAAAGCAAGCACAAAAGCTGACAGCTAAAAACTGTCGTTTACACCTCCAGTGAAGAAAACATTTTCTAGTTGACCTCAATTATCCTGCCCTCACCTCAAGCTTCAAGGTGAGGTAAGAACAGGGGACTGCTGCCCTTCAGGGCCACAGGGTAACTCTCTCTGATCTGCTGGGCATCAAGCTGGCTCAGTACAACAATTACTGCTGGTATCAAAAGACATGTATTTGACCAAATACTACCTCTGGCAGGAATACATTCGAAACCTGAGTTTGTGCTATTGAAAATAAAGGCTCTCAGTCATAAGCAGAGTTTGATGATATTCTGCTGCTGTCCTGCCAAATGGTCAGAACTCTAGAAAATCTGCAGATGTTTTAAGCTGTAAGCATGTGGATCATTGCGTTGGATTTTGTAATGTCTGTGATGCTGTATCTTCACAGGGAAAAAGTAAACTCGATACTGTAGAACCAAATCAATTTAAAGCACCCTGCTCAGTTAAGGGGCACACACTCAATGTCCAAAACAGATCAAGTTCACTGTTGGGGCTTTGTGACAAACACTGTTCTTTTTTAGCCTCAGCTTGTTTTCTGTGTACTGAAGAGGCAATCTAGGGAATACAACTCAATTCATTACAGTGATAAAGAACTTTATGACGAGGGGATGGTGGTGGTGATACTGGGTGGAACAGCTTTTTTTTTTTAAATGTGGCCTCAATAGACAAGGACACATCAGCCAGAACTGTGCATCGTGAAACACACAAAACTAAGAACCTTCCTGTTCCTTCCTGTGTTTCATTTTTTCCGTAACTCACATCTCTCTGATTTTGCCCACTGTATGTTGAAGATTCTGAATGTGCAGTATTGTACTCTTTTGGGCTGTATATATTTATGACAGCCAGACCACTTAGCCCAATGACGGATATTAATAATAATGTACACAATCTATGCAGGCAGTGTAGTAGCTCCACACTCCAAATCCCAGGAGCTGATTTTGGACTTTCATCATATCCAGCAGAAAACCAACGGGCTAAAATGACACAACCATGATGCAAACAAGACACTGATACCTCCAGGAAGAACAAACAATTAATAATTCATATTTCTGGTAGTTTTGAGTGGGCTGCGCTTTTGAGGCACAGCCTTCGCTCAAAGTGTCACTGTGCAAAGAAAGTATTTTGTAAGGATATCTGTGTCCCCTTACTTTTCATTTCTTTGAGCGTAAAGTGGTCTAAGAAGCTGGCTCTGTGTGTCTCTAAACACCCAATCATGTCTAATAAGAAAATGATGATTCCACTAGAATATTTCTCAAATCTCACCCAAAAAATAGGTGTTTGACTTGTTTTGTTACAACCTGTTAACGCAACGTTTGTTTGTTGTCCTGGTCATTTAGCAGGGATCTGTCCATGGTGCTGAACTGCGGATCAGCAGAGACCTGTTTGTCCAGCACCACACCGCGTCTACTCAACCAGAATACAGCAGTTCAGTGTTCACGCTTGTAAAGGCACATGGATAACGTCAGTCACGAAACTGCCACGGCAAACGATGCCAGACCAGACTGTTCAGAGAACAGAAACTCAGCAGGTAGAGGATCTACTTACACGAAAACTCCGAAAAGCAGAACTCGGATGCCAATCTCCAAAGCCAGTTCTCGCATGTTTTTCCTGCGGTCTGGGGGCGACACATTCATGATTCTGAGATATTCCTTTAAGTCAAATGGACCAAAAGCGGTGGCGGTCAGCCCTGAAGGTTGTTCACTTTGTAATCCACCTCAACAAAGCGAGCGCGCCCTAAACACACACGCCGCGCGCCTCCATCGCTACTCGGTCACCTGAAGCAGTCTTCCCCTTTTCTTGGCTTCGCCTGTCTCCGCTCGCCTCTTCGCCTCTGTCTGTTTCGGTCCCTTCGGGCTTTTTTCTTTATTGCAACTCTGTTGCTGGCAGCTGCTCGTCTACAGAGCCAAAGTCTCCTTCCTCCACCCCATCAATTACTTCAACTGGGTTGGAGTTTTGAGAGCACAAGGCAACGGCAAATGTGGGGAAGCATGAGAGGTTTGGGTTAGTGCTAAGGGGGAAAGTGATGGGAGACAGCAAAGTAAAGCGAGAGAGACTCTGAGCTCACCGAGAGCGTACAATCAGAGTGATCTCTCTCTCTCTCTCTCTCTCTCTCTCTGTCTATCTCTCTCTCTCTCTATCTCTCTGTCTATCTCTCTCTCTCTCTGTCTCTCTGTCTATCTCTCTCCCTATCTGTCTCTCTCTCTATCTGTCTATCTCTCTCCCTATCTGTCTCTCTATCTGACTCTCTCTCTCTCTCTCTCTCTCTCTCTCTCTCTCTCTCTCTCTCTCTCTCTCTCTGTTTCACTTTGGGGAATCAGATGTTTCTGGAACACCACTCTCAAAGTTTTGCGTTGGTGTCCGGTAATGGACTGGATTTCTTCTTGTCTAATCTGAAACCAAGAGACATTGCTCCTGAACAAACATATCCTCTCAAGTAATGAGGCACACACTAAATGTGGCATAAACAAGCCAGAGAACCACTCCGGTGGCACAGTGTGGGAGGGTGTTCATTGTCTCAACAGTCTGGCTGCTGGAACTAATCTATCAACACAGGCATTAGGCCCAGCACTCAGCCTGACACGTGATATTACTGTAGTATTACTGTGCAAAAAAGCCCAGGGTGGGGGAGCCCCAGTCGCTCTTGGCTCTTTCACATATTTCCCAATCTACTATAAAGAATCTAGCACCTCTGGGGTCTGTGCAGCAGTACAGTTATAAAGAGAGACACAGGCACAGGCAGTGTACCTGTGGGATGGGAAACCTGGCCAGCACTTTGCAGACCAACATGAATATTTGATGCCCTCTAAAACTGGTCTTCCTGCATTACCTGCCAGTCCATGGTGTGTGTAATTGTGTGTCTGCGTGCATACTGTATGCATGGCTGTTTAAGAGAAAGGGAGAGCCCACTGTGGAAAAGGCCCCTGACCCAAAAATGTTTCTGCCGTCTTTCTAGGTCACAAGCTTGACAAGCTGGCAACTGGCTCTGCAGAAAAAATGTAGAATGATAAAATGTAGAAAGTGTATACTTGCTGGTTAACTAAGCATCCTGTTCTTCTATGACTATGCTAAATGAACATGCTGGCCTGTAACCACACACAGCAGAGGTTTTGATCTATGCCTTTGTTTCTTTCAGTTGAGTGTTTGGTGATGTGCCTGAAGTCTTTGTCAGCTCCCTAATAGGAACAAAACAAAACAAGAGTAGATGGGAAATGGTGGTAGGTCAGGAGGTGAAATCTAACTTCAAAGCTTTCTGGCAGCCTTTGGACTTTTTCAGCTTTTAGTGAGTTTGGCATGTTTATTACAAGCTATCAACATGGTTTTACCTCACAGCATCACAGTCCTCATGATTCAGATGATTCACTCTGGTCACAGAGGCATTTGCAGACCTTCCCAAACATCAGCACAGGACCACATAAACAATTATAGGATGGAAATGAATATCACCTTGTTCTCTCTAGTTAATATCATGTTGACCTGTTTTTGTTGTTGAAAAGCAAGCACAGAAGAGCTAAATGAAAATACACTAGTATGGTTTCTATCTTTTAAAGTATTTTCTGTAATTGCAATTAACATTTTAATATTTCCAATGCAACCACAAGGGGGCACAATCCCTTAGAGGGTGCCAGTGGAAACTGGACTACTGTTGGTCAAAGAAGGAGAGGAGGAAGGCATGTTCTTAGGCAAAGAGAGAAGAGGAAGGGCAGGAGTGTAGGACTTAGAGTAGGGATTTGAATGTAGGGACTTTGTCAGGGAAAACTAGAGAGTTGGCTGATATGATGGAGAGAAGAAAGGTGGATATCTTGTGTGTTCAGGAGACCAGGTGGAAAGGTAGCAAGGCCTATAGATTAGGAGCAGGGTTCAAGCTGTTTTATCATGGTGTGGATTGAAAGAGGAATGGAGTAGGAGTTATCCTGAAGGAGCATTTTACTAGGAATGTTCTGGAGGTGAAGAGAGTGTCAGATAGGGTGATGAGTCTGAAGCTGGAAGTTGAAGGTGTGATGTTGAATGTTGTCAGTGGTTATGCCCCACAGGTAGGATGTGAGTTAGAAGGGAATGAGAAATTCTGAAGGGAGATGGATGAGGTGATTCAGGGTATCCCTAGTGGTGAGAGAGTGGTGATTGGGGCAGACTTCAACGGACATGTTGGTGAGGGAAACTGAGGTGACGAGGAAGTGATGGGTAAGTTTGGTATGCAGGACAGGAATGCAGAAGGACAGATGGTGGTAGACTTCGCAAAAAGGATGGAAATAGCTGTAGTGAACACATTCTTCCAGAAAAGAGAGGAGCATAGGGTGACATATAAAAGTGGAGGCAGGAGCACACAAGTTGATTACATCTTATGCAGACGTTCCAACCTGAAAGAGATTAGTGACTGCAAAGTAGTGGCTGGGGAGAGTGTAGCCAGACAGCATAGGGTGGTGGTGTGTAGGATGACTCTGGTGGTGAGGAAGATGAAGAGGACAAGGGCAGAGCAGAGGACCAAGTGGTGGAAGTTGAAAAAGAAAGAGTGTTGTGTGGTTTTCAGGGAAGAGCTGAAACAGGCTCTGGGAGGTCAGGAGGTTCTTTCAGATGACTGGACAGCTACAGCTAAAGTGATCAGGGAGACAGGTAGGAGGGTACTTGGTGTGTCATCTGGAAAGAGGAAAGCAGATAAGGAGACTTGGTGGTGGAATGAGGAAGTTCAGGAGTGTGTTAAGAGGAAAAGGTTAGCTAAGAAGAAGTGGGACACTGAGAGGACAGAAGAGAACAGACAGGAGTACAGGGAGATGCAGCATAAAGTGAAGGTAGAGGTGGCAAAGGCCAAACAAAGGGTGTATGAGGATTTGTATGATAGGTTGGACACTAAGGAGGGAGAAGTGGATTCGTACAGGTTGGCGAGGCAGAGAGACAGAGATGGGAAGGATGTGCAGCAGGTTAGGGTGATCAAGGACAGGGATGGAAATGTGTTGACAGGTGCCACAAGTGTGATGGAAAGATGGAAGGAATACTTTGAAGAGTTGATGAATGAGGAAAATGTTGAAGAGCACAGAGTAGAAGAGGTGACTGATGTGGAGCAGGAAGTAGCAAAGATCAGTAAGGATGAAGAAGTACAGAGAGGGCCAGAAGGAGCTGCATTGTGTCTTTGTAGATTTGGAAAAAGCATATGACAGGGTGCAGAGAGAGGAGCTGTGGTTTTGTATGAGGAAGTCTGGAGTGACAGAGAAGTATGTTCGAGTGGTGCAGGACATGTATGAGAGCTGTAAGACAGTGGTGAGGTGTGCTGTAGGGGTGACAGAGGAGTTCAAGGTGGTGGGACTGTACCAAGGATCAGCTTTGAGCCCCTTCTTGTTTGCTGTGGTGATGATTAACAGATGAGGTTAGACCATGATGTTTGCAGATGACTGTCATCTGTAGTGGGAGCAGAGAGCAGGTGGCGGAAAATCTAGAGAGGTGGAGGTTTGAGGTGCTGAGGTTAGAGCTGCCAGGAAGGAGGCCTAGAGGAAGACCAAAGAGGAGGTTCTTGGATGTACTGAAGGAGGACATGAGGATAGTTGGTGTGGGTGAGGAGGATACAGAGGATAGGGTTGAATGGAGGGGGATGATTCGCTGTGGCGACCTCTGAAGGGAGCAGTTGAAAGGAAAAGAAGAACATTTTAATATTTCCAGTTTCCTGACTTACATCTGTATTCTTTTTCTTTCTCTGCACAATATGAGTTTTGTACGCTGAGCTTATTCTCACACTGCAATGCTGGTCATAAGCTGTGCTCCAGAAGTGGAAGAGCGCCAATAAGTCAAAGTGGAATGGATCATTATGAAGTCCATCTATAGCTGTGGAGGCATATACTCACTGCGTTTGAGGACATTCCCTGTGACACAGTGACTCATTGTGCTTAAGAGGAACAGGTCTACTGTTCCCTGAGTTCTGCACTTTGTTGGACCCCTTTTCTCATTAAATTGTGGGTTAGGTTTTATTGGAAAACATCCCTCATTTGTGCTTTATATACAGAGCTACATCACTATGTGGGCAGAATTGTTACATTCTGACCAACCTAAGGGGGTGTAAAGTTTAATGCTGCTGTATAAACCTAATAAGTGAAAACAAATTCTTTTGCTGAAAACTGCATCTGTGGCCAAGTAAATGTGTCTGAAAAAATACCATATTCCAGGCAACTTGAAGGATAATGTTGTTTTTACTTTATTCTGGGAGTTGCAAAATTAGTGACTAAACATTTGAATCAGCTCTTTAGCCAGGACTGCCAACTGTGTCATTAGCTTCAACAACTCCCCAGAGTGGAGAGACATATTTCACCACACTGGTTGGCATTCACTGGCATTTCTGAATAAAGAAATTAGTCACCCAAAATGTTTTCAGTTTTGTCATTATGTAATTACCTTTATGAACCTAGTGTTTTATGTTCTTGGAAATTTTAGATAATGAGAATTGGTTCTGGTAAGTTCAACCATGAAATTACTTCAAAAAGCAGCATAATTCAAGTGTGTTAAATGATGCTGAGCCCCAGTTCCAGCTTCAGTCTTGTATGTTTTGACCTTGTGAGTCTGGTTCCTTTGGTTTTCACTCCATTACCTCAGGTCCTTATTTTCTGGACTCCTCACGGATGTGGTCATTCCCCCATCCAGCCTCCAGATGTCCCTGTATTCTTTCCCTTTTACTCTTTTACTGTTGTCTGTCACCTGACTCTCCTCGTACACAGGTGTTTCTCTTTCCCTCATCAGCTCCTCCTATATTCTGTGATACAGATCGTTTCTTCTGCTTTTTTGCTTTAGCATTTATTCCAGCTGTTCCTGGATTAATTAACATGCAGTTTGGAGGTACGGTAATTGGTGACTCTAAATTACCCATAGGGTGAATGTGAGTGTGAATGTTTGTTTATTTTGATAGATGCTTTCAGACCAGGGGAACTTTTTCATAGTCCTTTGAACCTTTAGTGGAAGTTCCCCTTTTTCTGTGTGTTTGCACCTCAAGAACTGAGAACTTTAATAGTTTTTTAGCTTCTACTCCAGATTAGGTAATTTTCCAGTGCAACAGGAGCCATGAGTGATGCATGTGTATGTTGATTTGCCAAACACTACTTAAGACAATGCAGCACCGGCAACCAACAACTTTAAAAGTTCATTTTAGCAATGTAAACAACAGTTTTTGCCTTGGAAAAAAATTGACCGATGCTGAAATCTGGGCTGCCTACGCAATAGAGAAAATTCAGAGAGATTTTGATGGAAATAAATTCTAACTAGTATTAGTAGTTTTCATGATCTTTCTTAGTTGATGATTTTTTAAATACATAGTTGTACCTCTTTAGACCTCTAAAACTGCTGAAAAGAAAGGTAAGGGAGGAGAAAGCTTGCTTCAGATGAACTGCTCACAAGTCACCATCATGTATTCTGTGAGTCACTACTAAAAATACTGGAATCACTGTTGTAAAGAAATAAGGCTGAGCTGATGAAGCTCTTTGAAAAAGGCTGACAGAAACCTGTGCCAGTTAATTTCAAGCAAAGTATGTGTTAAAAACTGTTCATTTCGGCATCCAGCTTTGTTTTAATCACTGTGTGTGAGTGGGATTGTTTTAAACACCCAAAACAAAGAGCAGGGGGAGAGATCAATAGACCGTTTCACAGCAATTCCACTGCTTCACAGGGTCGAAGTTTCCTTCCTGTGATATGAACAGTTTAGTTAGGACACCCTGTAATGAGACAAAATCATTTAATTTTAGATGACAACAGCTTTACTGGACCAGATGACGCTGAAATTAAAATGTCAGCTGTCAAAATTAGAACAAGACTCTGACAAATTGTGAGGGTGTGATCTAACAGCTTAGCTGCAGAGGGTCTTGACATATTAGTCATTTCGACCTGTTTTTTTTTTTTTTTTTTTTCCTGCTCATTGCTAATGCAACCTTCTACTTAGCTGTTCATGGAAAAAACAGAATGCAGCCTATCATGGAAGTGTTTCTAGATAATATTAATCTGGGATGAATTCAACCCTTTAGATTTTCCATGTAACATAAACACATAGGACAAAAACTTAGTGTGAATCCAAATGTCAACATCCAGCAGTATGTCATTAAACGATATATCACAATGAAGATACAGGACATCTTATATCTTTCTATCATCGTCATCATGAGCTCCTTTTAGGAATAAATTTTAAAGTGTCAGTTAATACTGAGAGGAAAAATGCTGTGTATAAAATTTTGTGTACTAGGTCTCTTACGAACCATAGCTATTGATGTATGTCTTGCTCCCACTACTGCAGTCAGTTGTATACATAAAAAGCATCTCCAATAACTCAACATATTTTAGGTGATAGAATATCCAAACCTGACTTTGATACTGTCTGTATTCAGACTGAATCTATTACTTTGCAAACATATTTCAAGTGATTCATTCATGGATGGCTACAGAGAAAAGAACAGTTCTATGTACAGAAAAGGAAATGGTTCTGAAGCTGTAAATGTTTATGGCTGTAAGTTTGAACTGAACCTCTGCATTCACTAGTGGTGGGATGCTGTGAACAGTAATTTTACAGATAAAAAGAGGGAAGAGGCTTTCCTCTTATCAGTGTCCTCCATTTTAGTATACTCATGGTCTTACTCTTGGTCTTTAAGCATAATACAGCTTGACTAATCTGATCATCATTACACTTATCAGAGCCAATGCCATCAGTGAAATTAGGAATTAATGTCAGCAATTAGTTCTGCCTTTGAAACTGACACACAGTGATGAAATATTAAACTGCAACAAGAATAGGAATATTCATGCAGCTCTTTTTGTCTGGTCGGGGCCTACTGTGGTTTTATTTGATGTGCAACTGTGTCACAGAGCCTTTCATTTGCCTTATTCTAGTGTGAGTTTCTGGACAGTGACTGCAGAGAGGGCATTACTTTCTGGGTGGATAAATCACTGGTCTTTGTGGAAAAGACAGAAAATGAATCAGAGCTGAAATCACTCTACCATTTATGTCTGTGCATGCTCTTACAGCAGATGGAAGATGTGTGTGTGTATCATGTGTGCATACATACAAAATTAGACTCTAAACTTTCATAGATGAGCCAGGAATTGCTTGACATGAGACTCTTGCCATTGATCGTTCTGTTAAATACCTATAGCAAAAATTCTTTAGGGTTTTGGAGAGGATTCACTCTTTAAACAATGAACAGAGAAAATATCCTGATTCACCCCTCAAATATACTTTCTTGTTGAGTAAGAGAAGGTATTGATTTACCCAGGGCTTTACTTTGAGTACACAGCCTCCTATTTGCTAGTGTGTCCACAGCTGTTCTCCACAGCCCCATGGCAATGTCACCCAGCTGCTACTCTCTGTGGGACTTGTCACAATCATTTCTGTCTTATATATTAAACACCCACATTCAGTAAACACCAGAACCTCACTTTCAATCCATAATGATGACAGAAAGACAATACCTTTATGAGTCTCACAAAACTCCTGTACACATTCCAGGTTGCAATGCACTAAATTGCAGTTTTAAAAAGCTTGTGTTCTATATACAATATTTCTAGGAGAGAGGATTGCTTCTATAAATTAGTATAAAATACTGAATATTAAAACATGACATGAAACTCGCATCTGGTTTGTTAACATTTAACCAACATTACTACTGTACATGCAACTCAGAATGCAAATCCCAGTCTGTAGCACTGTGTCATGGGCTTTGTGCACTGACTATTTACCCTGAGTATACTGCCCTATGATTTGTGTACATAAATGTGACACTTTTTACACTACAAAAAATGCTGCCAAGAATAGTAATTAAGGAAGCTATTGCAGTTTGCATAAAAGGGTGTTTAAGAAAACACAATTTCCACAAGACAGTTGCCCTAACTCTATTCGTAGCTTTGTTGCATTTGCATGAGCAAGACAAATATCATCATTATCATGAAATCTGATACATGGATTTGGTGATGTCCAAATTTCCCACAATAGAACCACCTGACATTAAGTGTGGATGTACAGGACCTTTCAAATGTGCTGTCAAGCTTGATTTTACAATACTGAACATCGAACTGATATTTCTGCTTGTGCATATAGACAATCATTTACATACAGTATGTGAAATCTAACTATCACATACTGCTTAATGTGTTCAATTTATTAGACATCCATAGCCTTACAACCTAACTGGGCAGAATTTCTGGTAACTAAACCAGCCAGTGGTGATTTTCTTGTCACTTCTTTTCAGCCTGGATACATAATTTTGCCTTAGATCATGGGAAGAAAAATCTAAAATCCCAGTAATGAGGAGAGAATGTGCTAAATCTAAATACCAGAGGAGATGAAGTCCCCAAAAATAGGGGGGGGAAGAGGCATAAATACTAAAGTGAACTGCTTTAGAAAACAACTGGGCCATCGTCTCCTGTTCTCACATGTGCTTATTTACTGCAAAATTTATTAGGCAGGTAACTGTTGTGCTGAAAAAAGATGCAATTAACTCAACAACACATTTCCTAAATTGCATCTCACTTCAGTGATATTGTACAACTTTGCCGTAAAGGTCAGAGATGACAATATTATTACCTTGAGCCAGTCACTAGAGCCTAACTTTATGCTCCGAGAATTTATCTGTGTGCAGTAACGCGTGACACTGTCTGCAGTCTGACTTAAAATGAAGTAAGTATTGCATAGTGTACTGCACATGCCATGGCCTAGCTAATGAAATCAATGTGAACTTTATCAAAAAGATCAACTAGTGTAAGCTAACATATTTTCACAATGTTTTAGGATCAAACAGCTGCATCACAAACCTTCTCTTTCTTCGTGTTTCCTCTTATCTGGTTGGTTTTAGCTTTAATAAAGATACGAAAATCCCTTAAACCATATTAAAATCATAAACACATAAACACATAAAACATATAATAAAGGGCAAAACAAAACAAACAAAAACAGTTTGCCGAGATGTCTAATTAAACTTATTACAGAAATGTGTTTCTAATTTTAACTCCCTCATGATGGAGGAACTCCATTAAGAGCATGTGTAATTATGTAAGGAAAAGCAGAATGAGGATCTCTCTCTGAGCAAATTACACTTGTTCCTTTCATGCCAAACTGCTCCCAGTCATTTTATTTTAATATGAAACAAGCCAAGGTCTACTGTGTTCTTTGTTATTCAACTCAACCTACCATCTCAGCCAATTTTGTTAAAAAACCAGCCTAGATGTATTTTCTTCCTGTTGCATGGTGTCAGGCGCTATGAAGACGCAGTTGTTACAAACCGTATCATGCTGCTGCCCTTCATGCTTTTTAAAGGGATGTACTGTATGCAACCGTCAGCATCAGTTACACTTACATACGTCACTGGATGCAGACAGTATAAGGTGAGTTATTCCTAAAATGCAGTCTTTTGATCATTTCATTTATATTGTCACTAAATTTAATTTCTGCCAATGCACTGATATGAACTTTAATAAATGTTTGCCAAATATATTTCTGCATTTATGCCTTTTCACAATTTATTGCTGGTCCATAGTCAGTGTTTGATGAATGTTTCATCATCAGTGTTGCTCATCAAGGAGGTTTTCACAAAAAACAACTGTTTTATTTTCTGTTATTCAAACAAAAAATATATTATACATAAATTAATAGCACAACAAAGAATGGGAATTGCAGGGTAATAATATAAAACATTTGTATTAGGTATTTCTAATTTAACCCTCTGGGGTCTGAGGGGGTTTTTGGGGCCTGGACAAATTTTGACATGTCCTGACATTTGTGCTTTTTTCAGTGTTTTATTTAAAATTAAAAAAATCTGTCAAGGATTCTCAAATTTGTCACTTCTGCCATTATGTTGAAGGGACTGAAGGAATGAGTCCCTGAAAATGAAAGAATATGATTTTTCTGACAGTGATATGCTGACATTGTCGTAAGAGTATCAACTTCTGAACAACTTGGTCAAATCCCGGTCCACCCACCCATGCTCCATGACCCATTTCCATTGTGTCATTTTGTATCAGGGTGGTTTGCAAGGGTCACTCACATGGTTCATTGCTGAAGCTGTTGCTTGAAACATTAGGTTTTCCAACACTATCTGGCTGTGCAGCCCAGTCCGCCCAGCCACTGACTGTGAAGCCCAGAGGCAGCTTCTCTACTCATTCTCATAGTGAGTCACTCCATTACCTAAGTTTCCTTTAATTTAGTTCAAATTGGCATATATCATCAAAAGGTAGATAATGCACAGATGTTCCAGCAGCATGCTTTCTTCAGTGTCCAATTACCCTTTGACCGTCAGTCAGCTTATTAACAAAAGGTATGCCAGGTGGTTAGCTATGGCAGGTGGGTAGTTGTGCATAAATACCAAAAAAAAAACCTAACGTACATGTACAGAGCTATAAAGAAATTAAACAAACCAAATTATGAATTATACGAGTTTTAAAGACATTTATTTATGTGAAGGAAAAACATATTGACTACAAAAAATGAAAAACAACTGTGATACAACACAATGATAAACATTGTGTTGAGTTAAGAAAAATGTAGTACAAGTGGTACAAGAGACAGGTAAAATTCCTTTTACATTTAATGTAAAAATCAATATAGAATTATTTTCTTCAGATTACCACCTCCTATCAAACATTAAATAAATAAATGCCCATGATCCATATAAAGTGATTATTCTTTCCTGCTGTGCTTTTCTTTCTCTTTATCATGTCTTGCTGTTGTAAATGCTTCCATGATCTCTTACCAAGCAGTGGCCTGAGCACAACAGTGCCTGTAATATACGTGAGGAGCTTTACAGAGCAAACAGGAGACACACATTCAGCAGAGGAGAATGATGGGACACTGGGGACAATACTGGAGCCCCAGTGCTGCTTGGCACAGGCCTGTGGTGAGCCCTTCCAAGGCCGTTAGGTAACCATCACTAATAGGGGTACACAATGACCTATGCCAGCAATTGTCTAGGTATTCATGACTGCCAAGGGAAGCTGCGTGGCAGTGCCGGTGAGATAGGCTGAGATTTCTTTACTCTCCTGCCCATTTTGGCACCAGCTTTTTCCAGATGACAGCTGGTGAAGTCATTAACAAACTACCACGTTGCTCAAAACACAGAAGGACCTCTCTCACTCAGCATGTCAAGATGCTGTCGCTGTCCAGACAAGTTTCTGGGGACAAGTACTAAAACACAAGGTATTTCTGCATGTCCGGTCTGCGCATTATAATCTTAAAGGGAATACAATTTTAAGTTATGTCAAAGATTTTGCACAGCACTAATAATATTTGTGCCAATGTTTCACACAACCAAAAACCTGAAGATGCCTTTATTTGTAAGGATTAGTTCACCCAGAAATGACTTTTTTCTTCACAATTAAATCTTTACTGTCAAAACAGCTAATCACAGCCCCCCAGAAGTGTCCTGGTATTTAGCACAGTCATTATCCCATTTGTGTGGCTACAGGCAAGTGGCATTATTCAAGGTGTCTGGCATTGGCATCAAATTTCATAAAAAGGTGCTGCAGGGATGGGAACAACAACACGTGTGGACATATAACAAGAATTATATACAGTATATTAGCCTACAAGGAAAAAAATGTATATGCACATACTTACCTGATGAGACATTATTGTAATGTTTTCACATTGCAGGTTTGTACAGTTTTAAGTGAATAACATTAATGACTCGTGACCATTTTGGCTTTTTAAATTCGTACTGTTGTTGGGGATTATGACAACTTAAAATGCCACATTTCTTAGATCCGTTTCATAGCAGACATGTTGTCAGACTAATAAAATAAATAAACTGAAAACTTAAAAATTGAAACTGAATATTTTAAAAGTGAAACGGACAAACTAGAAATTGAAACTGAACTATTTACTTCCAACGTCCTCATTTCTGCTCAGTGACTATTGTCTCTAATCTCATTCTTCGCACCTGTGCTTGACCTGCTGAGTCAAAGTGGACACCGTGTAAAGCTCATGTGCAGGGACTTTGAAGACGTACAGCAGTCATATGGTGCAGTGAGGGGCCAGGAGACTTTGGCAGCCTTTGGTAGAAACATGCAGCTCATCATTTTGGTGAAGGCTTCATAAAGTTGTTGGAAGGACGGCTCGAAAATACTGTACCTGCGTCTGAAGAAAGGGGTAAGCTAACAGCAGTAAAGGCTGGCAACATTACTTTTACGTGTTGTTGTCTAATGCTGAGCATTATATTTTGTCAATACCACTGACAAAATAAACAGGGATAGCTTAGACATTTAACAGCTGTTCTTCTGCTAACCTTAAATAAACATTTAGCCAGCCTAAATTAGCTAACCTAGCTGTATGGGTGAAATTAGCTGCCACAGGGGGCCACAACAGCTGCGGTTATTTCTGTGGTTTGTTTTGTTTACCTATAACTCAACATATTAGAACAAATTAAGATCACTTTAAGTCTAACACTGGGTAGTTTACTGACTAACTGTGTCTCTATTACTGAACAGGAATAGAGACTGTTTTTAATTGCAGTGGTGAAGGCTAACACTAGGTTTACTAATGAGATCAAATTGCAGACTTTGACATGTATTGATGGTGAGAGTAGCCAAATAAACTCTTCTTTTCAGTTGTTGTGCTTTATAGTAGGCTGCCATAGGGTACTACCTCAACTCCACATTCTCAACTACCCTATTAAACAGTGACTATTATGTATTGACAACTACTAATGTTAAATGTTGAAGCACTACAGTGTCTAACACATTGATATTATGAGATGAGAGATGAGACCATTACTATAGGAGAAGAGAAAGTATGACATTAGTGCCTAAAAAAAAAACAAAAAAAACATGTCACACATGTTGCTTATTGTGGGTATTACCTAAAAAGTCCAAATATAATTCTCCTATTAACAATACATAAGGTACAACATGTACACATGAGTTACTCAGATGTTGGCACAAAGGAAAATCTCTTACAACCAGATGCTCCTGCATGTCCGTTACTTAGTATGTGATTCTTTGGGTTTGGATTTGATTAGTTTTATGTTTGAAATGAAATAGTGTGCCTTTGTGGCCATTTCTTTTGTCTTAAAACAAAATGTTTCCAAATTTTAAGGCTTCTTGTGATGCATCTCAGTGCTTAAATAAACTGCAGCTGAGTAAAATGTCCAGCAGAGAGCAGCAAAATATCACTTTAAATCAAGACAGTGGCGGTAAGAGAACTTGATTTAATGTGGGATTAACATTTTAATGGAAAACTGCTTTCTACTAGTACTGCTACAGTTTCTGTCATTACATATTGTGAAATATACGTAATAAAAAGCTGTCCTGAAATTATCACATTAAGAGACATTAATATTACATGAGCAACTTGGACACATAGGCTACAGAGGTGCAGTTAAAAATGATTTCTGATGATTTAAGGTGAGTTCTCTATAAAGACATGCTTTATATCTGAAAGCTGAAAAGTAATTTTATTGCCATGACACATTTTGTTTGTACTTCTTTTAGTTGTTCCACATCCTGGAAGAAAAAATGTCCTCGTAAGACCAGCAACAATTGTAAGTCTGTTTTTTTTCTTTTTTTTCCTATTTATCTGTAATCAAAAGAATATCCCAGACAAGCATTACATATATTAGTGAAACATCATTCATTTTGCTGAAATGTATTTTGCTTGGTGGTACCACATAATATACACATTTTCTGTCTTGCTCCACTGAGTCTCTCTCTCTTAGAGATGATGTTTATATGGAAGAAATGAGGCATTTGGTAAAGGAATCAGTGACATGGGATCAATTAACTGAAACTGAACATCGTGCACATCCAATAAAATGAGGCATTTGTTACAACAATCTTTCTCTAATAAAAACATTCATCATTTGTCCATTATCTATATTCATCCATCCATCCATCATCTATACCCACTTATTCCTAACCAGGGTCCCAGGGGTCTGCTGGAGCCTATCCCAGCTCTCTTTGGGTGAAAGGCAGGGGTCCACCCTGGACAGGTCACCAGTCCATCACAGTGCCTCCAATAAAAACAATGAAACCATTTAAGGTCTTAAATGTCTCTAGTGCAGTGTCATGTTGTTGTGTGTGATACAACGTCTTGCAGGAAGCAAGCATATCACATCTTTGGAATAAGGATGTAACATTGGCAACAAAGGAGGCCATTACTGCTATTCTTTCTAATTTAGACCCAAATTTCACCTTATTTGGTCGCTCTCTGTCATTCAGGCTTAACTGAACTGGATGAAGTTAAAACGTCCTGTATATTTGTTTCAGTTGCTGAATGAGTCAGGAAAGAGGTTTTATGATTAGGATTTTACGAAGAAGGCAAATTGTTCAGTATGTTTTCCCAAAGGTCATTAATAGTATAATAACAATTAATAATGATGACAGTGGTTTATTTATGCTAATGCAAGATGGTAAAAGATTTTTAAACTGGATTATATACAAAATCTAAAGAGGCTAAAGTATATTTATAATAAGTAAATAAACATTGAGACTAGCGACAAACCCACAGCTATACCATGTGTTGAATATACAGTAGTATATCACAGTGTACTAGTACTGTACGCTCAGCGGAGGAGAGTCATTGATTGTGTTCTTTGTCACATCGGAGCAGTGAAGAATACTGACTGGTGAAAGATTTGCAACATCTTGTTGCACATGAAAGAACCTAAGCTTCATCGAGAAGTAGAGTCTATTCTGTCCCTTCCTGTGGACATCCTCTGTGTTGTAATGTCTGTCTTTTGTTGATGTTCTCCAGCCAAATCAAATGATAAAGTAGAAACCTGAAGCTTAAAAGTTGTCAATGTTAAAGCTGATCCATGTTTGGTCACTGGTTTCCCTGTAGTTGTCATTTTGGTATTGAGACCCTTGCTTGCATGTGTAATTCTTATTTTATACACTAGATGGTGATGTCACACAGGCCATTTTATTTCAGGTCTGTGACCTCTCTGGATATATAATGGATTTCAAATTTATTCTGTGTAATATTAGCTCATAAGCTTATTTAAGAAGCTCATAAATAGATCTCTTTAATCTCTTTATGTGAAACTTTGATCTTTCAACTCATCTAAGCATAATTATTTTACATGTTTCACATAAACGCAGCAGGACCATGTAAAAAAAAAAAAAAAAAAGCCTAATAAGTTAAGCCGACATCAAATGAAACATAAAGAAATAACTTTAGATTGCTTGTTTGAAACGCATTTGCGTGTGCTCTTTTATTAATTGAGAAAACAGTGTCATTTAAAACCTCTAACCCTGCACCTGAATGCTGGGATTGCTGGAGTGTAACCCCCTAGTTCACAGGAGTCGGTATGTTACGGGACATTATGTCGAAGCTCTACACAAGTGAAGGTTTGGGCTGGGTTTTGCAGTAGCTGTTCTCGAACACTGGAAAGTGAAATTTGCAATAAACTGGGCGGTGGTGGAGATAGAGTAAAGCTAAGGGAGAGAGAGAAAGAGCAGAAGGCAGAGAGAGAGAGAGAGAGAGGGGGAGAGAGAGGGTGGCAGATACTTGGTAACGCATCACAGCAGGACAGGCAATCGAATCTAAAGGCGCTCAGCCAGCGACGGACACGGACGAGGAAGGTAGGACGATATCATAATGACATTACCGTCCTGCTATGAGTTGCTAGACACGAAACGGTGTTAAACGGGTGACTGCGGCAGGGAAGACGTTTTCACACCAAGGATAATGTCTTTCATTATTTAGGTTGTTATAGTTGTGCGTAATGCTCGAGTTTTATGCTGACATAGTTATTTTACTTTGGTTTACAGTTACGAATATTTTCCTACGAATTCGCCAATAAAAGAATAGTTTTAGAAGTATCGGACTGACAATGTGACAGTGTTTTGGTCAGCTGTCAGGTCAGTTCATGGGAAATATGAAATGGCATCTGCGACCACTTCATTCAAGTTATGTTTCCCTCTGTAATGGTCCGCTCCAACTGTTGCTGTTTTTCACCACAGGCTGTTTTATTAGAGCAATTAAGGAGCCCTTGGATGTGCGCTGGTGTGCAGGATTATGCAGAGGTGTCAGGTGTACAGTGTTATCTCAGGTAGCCCTGGTGACTCCAGACTGCCTGCTGGGAAGCGCCTTGGTGCACACTTACTAATTCATGTGTCACCTGAACGCAGCAGCGACGCAACGCCAGGTTAAAGGGACGCAACTGTTAATCCTGGGCCTAGGTCACTTATTTTGTTCCCCAATATATTGTAGCTTCTTGTAACTGGACCGTAGACACAGCGTTAGCAGTATCAGTTGCTAAATATTTTATGTAATGGCGCTTCATAGACAGCTGGTGCAACTGCAGAATAAAGCCAGGCTGATTCTTGTCATTTATTAATTTTTTTTATCCCATGGCTTAAGTGCCGAGACTTTTCAGTCAATTACTTTTTTTGGCTGATACTATGCAGATTTACGGCGTTTGGACTTTACAAATTTGCTGTAAAATGTAAATGATCATTTAAGCATCATAGCAATTCTGCAATTTAACATCAGAACGTGCTTTATATATCACTAGTAATGCTATCTGTGACAATCCTATGAGGAGGCAAATAATTATTCATTACACTTTGACTGTGGCTTAGATGAAACATACTCTGGAGAAAAAAAGTTCTGTAATATTGAACTTTTTTTCAGGATAATATTGTTTTGTAAATTTATTAAATGAGTGTCCAAGCCTTTTCCGTCTCTGAAGTAGTGCTCTCACTACTTCTGTTGAAATATGCTGTATGAACATTTTGGCCTCAGTAATGTCATACTGTAGGTTCACTCTCATTCTTATTGGGCTTTACCACAAATAAGTACAATCCCTAACGCAAAGTATACAAAAATAAATGCACATATTGTGTGCCGGTTGTTGGTGTACCATCTCGTGTTAAAACAGTGAAATATTTTATAATAGCTATGTGACAGACTCCCAGAAAACATGCGTCTAACAGCTGGCCTTTCTGAGTATATGTCACTCATTCTGAATTCATTCAGAACAGGAGAAGGAAAGAAAAATAGTCCGTATCTGACAGACACCTTGACTGACAGGCTCAAATAAAACCCAATATGAAGGATTGAGGTATGAATTGCAGATACAGTGACTCTACTGTGACCTATGAGGTCCCAAATGATGAGCAGATTAAGGTATGAAGAAAAGAAAGGATGCTAAAAAAATTGTTGTAAAATTGAAGAATGGTAAACTAGTGAATGTGCTTTACAACATGTAAAGCAGAGTATGTGGATATTAAAATGAAGCATCTCATTTTGTCCCATGTGGTGGCCATAATTCTTGTAGCTCAGCCCATCTGTGGAAATTGAGCGGAACCACTGGGAAAGGTTTGGCATTGATTACTGGGTGTGAAAGCATCTGAATGGTCCATATACCTGCTCTTGAGTAATCATTAGATGATAGCTCATGAATGTAATTTCTCAAGAGTTTTGTTTATTTGCATGTTTGTTTGTTTATATGCATAACTTGCATTTATTCAGAATATCGCCTTGCTTAGGCAGAGTGAGGGTTACAATTGAAATTTTTATTTTGACTTATTGCAGCTGTATTTATACAGTAGCCTGATACAGCTTTTCTAATGGAATAATACAGTATTGTGGTTTGAGCACAGTGGTCTTTAGATGACAGCTTTTGACACAAAACTCACAGACCCTGCATGTCTGAGAGTCTGGGTGTTTTCTGCTTATAAAACATTCCTGGTACTTGTGATTATGATCATTGTACATTTTCCACTTTTCCCATTTCTACACCTTCTCTCTCCTGGTTCAGCTGTATGTGGTCATTAAATCAGCCAAGGCAGTCAGGCAGAACTGAAGAAAACAGGTTGGAGAGGAAGGGAGGGCTGAGATGACTTTGCTCAGCCAGTTGCATTACAGGTGAACCATCAGTTCCTGCATGTGGCTGTGAAGCCATGCTGTACTGAATTTATAATGGTGGGCACAAGGCTCACTGTGGATCTGATCACTGACAGTGCCTTTCTAGAGAAAATGATTTCTTAAATTGATGGTCGTAAACCTAACTATCCATAATAATTCTGTTGTAACCCATTTCTACTAATCCCTATATCATTTTATTGATTCATTATTGCAGAAACATAAAACCATTATGAAGGAATTTGTAAACTGAAATTTCCTGAAGGAGGGGATGGAGGATTTTCATTTCTCGGTTAAAACACTGGGGGTTCAAGTCCAAGTTGGTAGCATTTTTCATATTGAATCATATTTTCCACGGAAATAAACCATACCATGTAAAACAAACAAAACAGCAATTTAATGGCCGCTACGTTGTGTGACAAATCCTTGTTGTTGGTATTTACGCATGGAATGCTCTCCCTGAAGTCGGGCTGAAACAGCAGCGAGAGACGGGATGGGTGAATAGACAATGAGGGTGAAGTAAGACACGAGGCAGGGCTGAATTAGGATAGAGGTGAAGTGTTGAGATGCAAAGGTCATCTGTGTTGAAGAGGCACTACTAAATGGTGTGTTTTGATCTTTCAGCTGGGATAGAAGCAGTCAGCTGTTGGCAGGGTGGAATGACTGCGCCCTAACAAAGAGAGAGACAAAAGGAGATGAATGAGTCTCTACAGGCTATCGGCTGCCCTCTGACACAGCTGTCTGTGTTTATGTTGTCTGATATACACACAGGCCTCTGCTGGGACAGCTTTGCCAAGCTCATTGCAACGGATAATGGCCAAGTGAAAAGAAAGCCTGGCTAAGAAACAGTCATTTTAAGACTAACATCAAAATTTGGAGGAAGAGACCATCATTTCACATTATGGAGGTTTTGAATTAGTTTGCTGCCATAATGTTTGAGTGAAGAAGAAAGAGTAATCACAGGCTAGTGGCGAGTTGAGGCAAAAATACATTGTGATAAATGCTGTGATTACAGTATAAAACGGAAAACTCATTAACAATACATCTTATTGTCTCATAAAATCTTTTATCTGCTTTCTGCATGGTGAAATGGGGTGAAACTGAAAACATTGTGATTCCACAGAATGAAGTAGAAAGGAGGACAACAGGGATCATGACAGAGTATTGATCTGTGCTGGGTCTATCAGTAGATGGATAAGAGGAAAAAAAGTCAGTGTGTCATCATGTTTTCACAACAATTTGTCCACAAAAACACTAAAAGCCTAAAATCAGCGAGCTGTTTTGTCTGTCTGCACTTAGACAGAAAAGAGGTGGCAGCAGAAGAGACGTTTGCTTGTTTCTTACACCCCTTTCTGTAACATGTTTCTTTGGCTTTTCAAACTCATATTTGAGACAACTGGCTGCACTGTTTTTGTCACAGTAGTCCACGAATGAGTATTTCTATGCATTGTTTTATATTCAGTTTTCATTTTAATCAACATTCTATGGCTGTAGCAAACATTTCTGTCTTCTCTTTGCAAATTAATATAAAGCATAATTTGTCGTCAGTATATGTTATGAATGAGCAGCTTACCTGTTCAGTCAAATCGTGAACTGAGCAGGGAAAAAACAGAATTGAGGTGCATAGTGATGAGTGTTGTCTGTACACGTATGACAACATACATAACATTTAAATACAACAGCACAGTAACTAAAATTACAGCTATATATGTTATTTAACATTAGCTCCACCTTTACCCGCTGCAACATCAGTCTTGAAGACACTAATGCGTCAATAAATATGATCCAGTAATATAAAATACATTCATATAGGCTGTGCCATTGAAACTTCTGATGCTTCAAATATATTTGGCTGCTAATACTTTTGTACTTAGATAAAATTAAGACTTTTACTTGTAACAGTATTATTACACTGTGATATTCATACATAAAGGACCTCAGTACTTCTTCCACCACTGGTGTTAAGGCATTAAGATTTTATTACTCTGATTTTTGTGCTGTGTAAGTTAAACATCAGCTGATTGGGCACAAATCAACCTTTTTTTTTTTCCTGTAACTGTACTGAGTGGTGGAACAGGCAAGATTGATTTATGCAAATTAATAATAAATAATGTTTCCCCATGTTATCTGAGCTCTATGCACAAACATTGATCTAATAACTAACTTTTCTGCAGAACAGTGTGTCATTATCTCCATCACTGCACCATCAGTCTTTTAATCAGTTTTTAATGTTCATTTTGCAGTCACAGCTCCTCAGCAGTCACTTGCCAAATGCATTACACTCTCTTATCCAGTTGTGTCTCAGTGTGTGGCACATCAGGAGGATTCTTGCCTACTATTTATTCTCAGTGAAAACTAATCAACCTCCACCCCTCCCTCAAGCTCCGTATCACATTCTCACACACACCATGTAGTGCATGGGTCAACACAGGGCAGGGTGTGTATGAGTTGTGCCTGCTCAAGCATTTTGTGACGGGGTGCTCTAATGCAGCACCTCACAGCGCTCCCCCCCTGTTCCTGATAATTACTGTCTCCCCAGGTCCTTTGTAAGCTGTCCCCCTTTTCCAGCAGTGTTTTGCAAAGCTCTATTATCAGTCCATAAAAGATCAAAGAAGTTGCAAGCAGCATCTCCAGTGTAACAACAGAGTTTGGCTTGGCATATGTCCTGTAGTCCACTATCTTCTCATTGCCTGGCACAGAGTTAGTGATAATTTATTGTGAGGAGGTTCAGTCCAGCTATATTCTGATGATGCCCTTCAGCAGGGACCTGTCTGTTCTGCTGACATTGATGTTGTTCATGTCAGGTCTTTTAATTCATTATTATCTGATTCATTGAGTTATTTTTAGTATACGTTTGCAAAAACATGTAAAAAATGTCAAAGTAACACCTTGTGTGCTCTGCTTTGTGCTGTCAGCCATGCCGTCCTCTGTGTGAAACAGACTCAGAATGGAATCAAGTTATAGATGCTGTGGTTGCTAAACTTGGTTGTTGTCCAAGAAATCTTATTATCAATGTTAACTTTGTCTTGATCTTGTTTTTTTTTTGTTTTTTTTAAAGACCTTAGCTACTAATTTCTACTCAGTATGGTTTTGCTGTCCAAGTGACATCCCTTTTACATCACACTCCTGTCATGAGAGTAAAGATTGCTGAGTAAGACTTTCAGAAACTCATGTCATGTTGTAGATGAAGAGATCAGGAGGGTGGGACCAGAGACATTACTCAGCTCATCAGAGCAGTGCTATACTTGCTACTCCCTGACAAAGCCAAATGTCTGCTAATCTGTCTGTGATCAGTGTGCTAATGAGTGATGGCGTTTTCATGAAGACTGGGGAAGGGGGGATTTGATAATCTAGATTTGGCTGCCAGTTGAGGTCCACCACTCCCTCTGAGAACGGTGCCTTTGAGGTTAAGACAAGTCAGACACAATTGCCATGTAATCAATAATATTGAGTGCTGTTAAGCCTGGAGATACAGCCATGTGGCCAGGCAGGCCTCTCTTAAGAGAGCACGGCAAGTCCAGATATTACTCTTCACTTTACACTGCCTTAATCACACATTACTGTCAAATAGGCTAAAGGACCACAACTCATTAAATAGACTTGGATCTCAGCCACCCTAAACTTTCCTAGTGGGAGCTAGAGTAGTTCTCATAGTCACTGCACAGTGTCATTGTACAGTAGCTCTTGAAGGAGGCAGACTTTAAATCTGCATTTGGGAATGAATCTTGGGCATGTTGGCAAGTATTGCAGATTAAACAGTGGACATAATTTAGTGGACTCATGGATTGGGTTGTGAAAATGCATACATTTCAAAAACCTTGTGATTCATTAACCACTTGGAAATAATTCTTACAGTAGCTAAATAAAAAGGCTCAATCAGTCAAAGGTCATTCAGCCCTTTTAAATATATAGTATATTTCAAACCAAAGAATTTAAAAAGTAGTTTAGATGAGATATACTTTTTAAATTACTGTAATTTTTCAGAAAATTTGTCTTGGTCCTGTACTTAACAGGACAACACAACAAATGGCCCACAGAAGACATGTATTTGTTGTGGTGACATTTTCAGGCACATATTTATCTTAACTTTTAACTTAACTTTTTTTTTTTTTTTTCAATCTGCCAAAGCTTAGAACATAGTGGTTGAAATGACTATGGCAAACGCACATTAGTGGACAAGACAAGCTGTGTGGTAAATCAAAAAAAGGTGAGACATAAGACAGTGTGGATAAGACCACGAAGAGAAAGAGAGAGAGAGGAATGACAGAAAAGTAACATACATAGGAAAATGGCCAAAAAAGGCAAGTCTGGGAAGAGTGAGAGACTCATACAAGATGTTATGGGTGAGGGGGATGAGCAGTAGATGAACAGTGACACTGACAGTTGTGATGGGGGGTGAAGAAAGTGAGGGATTGATAAATGGTGACAGTATAGCCAATGGAGTGGGACAGAATACGGCAGCAGGGACCAGCTCCTTGTTATTGCAGTCTTCTGCAGTTTAATTGCCCAATATATATAACTGATGGTTATTCTACTATACTTAAACCACTGGCTGCTCAACACCATAGTGTCATTCACTATTATATGACTTCAATTTACACATGGGAAAACAATGGATGGTCAGCCATCCTTACTTGGGTTCAGAGCTTGTCATAATGTCCCTACATCACCAGAGAGGCTGGATTTAAAGGTCGTCATACGAACACTGAATTAGCACGAGGACTGGTTTCCAGTAGGCGTGCTACATAACTTACTCTTGGAATGAGCTTCAACAAACCTTGAAGATTGAGACATAACTGTTTGTTATTCTACTACACTTCATTCTCTCATTATGTGGGAGCACTTCAAAGCTCCATTAACTAATAGCCTTCTTCTAATAAATACTTTAACAATTGTCTTTTTTTTTTTTTGAATATGGAAGCCAGGGCCATGCTGGGTTGCTCAGCAGAGTTTAATTGCAGCCCCTGAACTTACCACGCTCCCTCTACATTGTTACTGAAGTGACTGCATGCGCCATAAACTGCACATTGTTAATCACACAATGTCATGAGTCACCCACTTGTTTGATTGTTTGAATTTTATTTGCTGAGATTCTTATTTACAGTATTTCTGCCACCTCACACCAAATAAGTTGAGTTAAATAGACATCTGTTTAAAAATGGCATTTAGAAAATTTAGCAGCAAAGTTTCTATTTAGCGTCATTTTTACTCTAAATAATTCATGAGCATGCTGTGGACTTGATTCACTACTTTTTAAACTTAAAAGTAAACTAGTTTCTAATGAATTGATAGTTATCTCCATTAGACCTGTTTCTACTTAACTGCTGAACCTTTTTAATATTTTATCCATTTAGTGTCACAAATTCACTTTACCCAAACATTGGTGCAGTGGCAGAAAACTGCAGTGGGTATCTCAAAACTTGGGCAGAACAAATTTTATAAGCATGACAAAAATATCCAGGGGCATGTTGGGAAATGACTATGATTTGGGTGAACTGTCCCTTAAAATCAAGTAAACACTAACTATTTTAAAACTAACAAAATTATATTTGTGATCCGCAAGTATCCAGAGTGACAAAGATCAATACACCTGGGACATTTTAAGTTCTAAGCAGTACAATTTCTTTTAACTAAGTACACATAATATATTTTCACATTCATAAAATATTTCCCATAGGAATGCTAACGATTTTATCAATAACCTGTATGTTTTGTAAGTTGCTCAGATCAAGGTCCTTAGCAACTGCTTACTTTGGTTGTCTCACGCAGGTTGTGATTGGAGCTTAGAGTAAAATAAATAGTATAGGATCTATACCGGCTGACACAAAAGATAGGTCAGTGTGCTCTAAACCACAGTGCATGTGTTAACTATGTGGGTTTGCTTTCCTTGTCATGATGTTTAATCCTTTCATGTATAGTGGTAATTACAGTGGAGAGCTATTTAAAGCTGTTTTCTTATAGGGTTCTGTGGATTCTGATCGTGTAGCTGCACATCACCACATATTAAGTAGTTCATAGATCACCCTATATATTAGAGCCCGACCAATATATTGTTTTGCCGATCTTATCGGCCGATATGAGCCTATCGCAGATATATTGGTATCGGCGAATATGTCGCTGATATTAACATTTTTTAATGTGCGTTTAAAATGTGTTTAAGTATACATATTCTGTTTATTTATACTGTAATCTATATACAGTACCAGTCAAAAGTTTGGACACACGAATTGAAATGCCATTGCCTGTGCTAGTGTATCCAAATTTTTGACTGGTGCTGTACTATAATATAGCTACACATAAATAACATTGGCTGATATATCGATAACAGATTTTTTTTTTTTTTTTTTATAACTTCATAGTATCGGCATGAGCCCCAAAACACCCATATCAGTCGGGCTCTATCTACTATATACTGCTCAGCTTTTGTAAGTGCAACAAAATATTTTTCAAGACCAACATGGCCAATGGAAAGTCAGAAAGTCTGAGTATAAGTGATTTTGCATTGTACAGTATTAGAATCTGTTAAAATATATAAACACATAAGTAACAAAATTTGAAATATTACTTCAGTTTAAAAACTCATGCAGTCCACCCATCCAGGCATGTGAAGAAGTCCTTAAAAAAAGATATATTTTAAAAAATTGGGTTTTTTTTTTTTTCATTTTTCATGCAGTGTATAAAAACACTGAGGGGAAAAAAATGACTGTAGCTTTTTATCTTGAGTCGACATGTATCCTGGTGAGAACATGGAGCCAGATGCTGCTGCAGTAGGACTCCTTGTGCTTTCCATAGCAGCCTCAGCTCTCACAAACCCAGTGTGCCTGTCTCAAGCATTATCCGTCACTCATATTCACCCATTTGTCATCTCAGAACTGTCCTTTAGCATTTGGAGGAAGGATTAGTGAAGAAGCAGGTGTGTGGTGGGAGATGTAGTGGAGAGAAAGGGGCCCATTGTAGATGAAGTAAAGACTGTGTGTACATTAGCCACCTTCCTACATAAAAATGAAAAATGATGGTATAGCTTACAGAGTTTTTGGGACCACCATCAATTTAAAGGCATCAAATTGTTTCAGATCTTTTACAATGCTGGAATCCAGCAAAGGGGATTGAATAAAAATTCTAAAAAGAAAATATCCTAAAAGAGCATGTGCATGCCATTTTTTTTTCTGTGTGGAGAGCTGGGAATGGGCTTTATTGATTGTCCTCATCCAAACTGACCAACCAGAACCAAGCATCAGAGAGGAACATGGGAAACACAGATTTTGCCTTTAGGCTTTGGTTGCTTGCTGTGATGTAGTTACTGGGTTTGATAAACTGTGTTTATCAGTACATTTGTGCTCCAGGATGTCCAAGTCATGATACCTTAGGTGTGTATGATACAAACAGTAAGAAATATCAGAGAAAATTAAATACATTTTTTCCAGAGAAGAAATGTGTAATCTGTTTATGCTGTTGTCATCAGCTTTCTGTCTGAGATTTCTAATGAGTTGATTTAATACCCTCTACTGGAAGACCACAGCCACATCAGGTTCCACAAGTCAGGAGAAAAAGCATAGGTGAATCCCAGTTCAAGGTTCCCTTGCTTGCATCTTTTCCATGAATCTAGTTCCATGTGAGGCAAAGGAAGAGGAGCCGGGGACACATGTTTTAAGAGACATAAAAGACATTCTACATAACAAGGATTTCAGGACTTCGAACAACACAGTGAACGTGATGCAAAGAGTTTTTGGTATTTGCATGGCTCCAAACAGCCTGAAAACTACATCACTGGACAAACGTTATGTTTGTATTATTCTAAAAATGTAAAGATGCATTCTTTAATTTCTGGTCCCAAGCCTTTCTGGCTTGGTAAATCACATTGCCTATTCTCATGTTAGGGATTTGCATGCAGTTTTTTCTCCCACATTTTGTGCACTCAGCTAATAACATCCCATTTTTCAAATTTATTCAGGCAAAGGTGCACAACCCACAGCATGAACAAATTTGCCCATTTGAAGGATGCAGTCCTCAGTGCACACCTTTAGTAGATCAGTTTGCACTGTTTTTGGAGAGTGATATCAAGTTTGCACATTTGTGTACACGGAAGCTGTAAATCAGGCCCTTTACACTTCAGCTGTTTCTCCATCTTGTTCAAACGTGCCAGATGTAGGGCTGGAGTATTTATACTTCATGGTGTTCAGCTGACTGTTTTCCACTAAGGATGCCGTCGTGCATCCTAGTTTATAGCTCCTCCAGGCAACCTCCTCGCTCCTCGGTCCTGCGAGCAAGAATAAGAGCTTTGGAGGTCCATCATCATGGTGAACCAGGATGACTTCTGGGTTGACCAAGGACCGGAGAACGATAAAATAAGGGAATTGGGATTCACCTCTGGAGGAGTATAAGCTCTTCATGGCTCAGCAAGAGATAATAGAATGTGTATAAGCAAACGAGGAGAGAAAAGGAAATGAGAAAGAAATGGAGGAAAAAGTAGCAGACATAGTGGTGCAGGTTGCATTGTTATAGAAAGTGCAGTGCAGTAATGCTGAGGAAACAGCAATCCAAATGAAAACAAATGTGCCTATTCAAACTGACACATATGCACACCTAATATAAACACGCGCACATACATAGACACGTATATACAATAAGTAATGACAGCCTATTCTTTACCTTGTGTCTCTTTCTCACTTACCTATAAATTTTATCTGCTTTGTCTGAATTGAATACACCCCATACAGTATATCTCCAATAGCACCACAGCAACAATACAGCAAGCGACAATACAAAGCAGTATGTGTGTTGTATTTTATTGCTTCTCACATGAGTTTCTCTAGTTTATTTAACTTTTTTTGCCATCAAATACCTGAAGGATGAGCAGCATTGTCTGCAAGTTTTCCAGTGTGCTGAAGCACAGTGGGCTTGGGGAGAAGAAGAATTTAGAAAGATAACCCTTCAAAATTAAATTGTCACTGTAGGAGTTTTCCAGCCAGGCAGGCCTTGTTGGGACAAGTGATGACAGGGTAAAGAGAAGGAAGAAAAGAGACTGAGGAAAGATGGAGGTGAGGAAGTAGTAGGAAAATGTTAAAATCAGGGAAATCAGTGGGGGCATCTACATTGCCCGACACCTCCTGACAAGAGGCCTCAAAAATGGTGATTATGTTGGCAAGGTGGAGTCTTATTTAAGCAAACACTGTTTATCAGAATGGTAGTTAGTTATAAAGCGATTTAGCAATTTACTGTTAATTAATTTGTTTTTGCTGCTTTCCTACCAGGTGTCATTATTTGTCATTAGTTTTGACTTTACAGTTGGTCCAGTGACGATGCTGTGTGTATCTTGAACATGTCGTTTACACCTTTCTTCCTCTTTTTTGTGCAAGGCAGTTTTTTTAATCAGACAATTAATGGTGCAATATCTTGATTATAGCTGATTATGGCAATGTGTACTGTAAATGAGCTGTTGCTGTGAATTTCAACACCCCAGCCCTGAAGCAGACACACACACACACACACACACACACACACACACACACACACACACACACACACACACACAAGGAAACACCTGCTTGAAGCTTGGCGTGTAACAAATCTTTTTTCTGTCCCCTAATTACACTGATCACATCTCCTTCTCACTTACACAGTAATCACCCAAGATAAAGCAGCTGAAATGTCTTTGGACATTATGTGACTAGACTGAACCAGCAATGTGGATAATGACTTAACCATTACTGTGTTCTGTGTTTATGCGTTTCATCAGGTGCAGGTGATGATGTCGTGGAGTGCTGGTTTAAGCGTCAGGATGACATTTGCCAAGCTCTTCCTTTCCTTCCTTGTTCTCCACTCTTTCTGTGAAGGTGAGTCCTCTTGACTATAAAGACTGAACATGTGTAAATCCAGAAAGACTAGATTTTTATTTTGTGAGTGGTGATTGTGAAGTCCTTTATGTTGCATAATTTATCCAGTGTCTATAAATTCATGATACAGTGCATACATTTCAATTTAATATATACCAGTGTAGCTTCTCAGTGGTAAGGATGGTGGTTTTACCTTTTTTGTGAATGTGTGCAACAGTGTGAATTTGAAGCTAAGTAACTGAAAAAAGGGCCAAACATCAGTGAATTAAGGTCTAAAAATAGCACTGGCGTCACAATTTAATCATAAATCGACCTTTGTTAGTCATGTTATGGTTGCATGTTGTTTTTTTCCTAATGTCTTTATAAGTAACGTTTCAGGAAGACAAGCTGTTTTTACAGTGCCTATCCCACTTCCTGTTCAGTTCTTCATTGTTAACTGCCTGAAAGGAAATTCTCTTACAAACGTACAATATATATGTTTAGAAAATCTGATATATAACATTAGGTTTTCTTAAGTTGCACACCCATTCTTATACATTGTCTGTCACATCTTCTCTGCAATTCCTACACTCTTTCTCTCCTCCTTCTGCTCTCCCTGCCTTGTCTGTCTTGAATAATATCTCATATCATTGTTTGGCCTAAGAACTACTTAATATCTGCCTCCTTGCTGAGCGTGTATCTGTGAGGGCTTGAGAGAGAGACAGATATAGTGAGAGAGAGAGCTTCGATGCGACAGGCAGGAGACAACTCCAATCACACACAGCGCTGAAGCAGCAGGGAACATATTAAGTGAATGCCACAACCTCTTTCCATCAACCACAATGAGTTTATCAGGGCCTTTTTTTACTGTATATCTATGGAGTCCCACCACATCTTGCTTTGTGTTTTGCTCTCTGTGTTACTGTCTTTCCTCTTTCTCCTCTCTCTCTCCTCTCTCTCCCCCCCTAACCTTGTATTTTCTAACTCTGTAACCCACTAGCACAGTGACCCTGAGCTTCTCTTGAGCATTACCTCTGTGATACAGCAGTTGGATTGATCATCATTGCTGTGATTATTATCATAATCATCATCATCATCATCTGTATTCCACTATCCAAGCCTGATCTAGTGCCTTGCGGTAATTAAGCTGCAGGGATGGTTTGGGGCTTGTTAACCCTCCTTCTCATCACCCCATCCCATTTTGTCAAGCACGGTGCATGTTCCTGGCACCCACCGACGGAAACAAGCATCTTCTGCATCGATGGCTGAATGAAAAGCTCCCATTTTCAAAGCACTTACTTACTCTTTTCAAATACTCACACTTCAAACGGGTAGTCTCCCTTTCTGTCACGTCAGTGTCACTGTGGTCTGTCACCCAGCTCAGCTGATCAAAGACCATCAGCTTTGTTCCCTGATCTTCCCAACAAAACAGCTTGTTTCACACTGACTTCACAGGAACCTGAGCAAACTTGGCAGTCCATTAACCTTTTAACAGGTCTTAAAAAGGGTGACGTTAGAATGGAGGGATATGAGTAAATAAATACAAGGTAGTTGCAATTTTGTATTAAACCTTAAGTCAATACAGTTATGATTTTAGCCTTTTTAAATACACCATTCTAACAAAAAAAAAACAAAAAAACAATTGCTGACTGATGCCTAGATCCTCTTGGTTGCAGAAAATAATCAGACCCACAGGTAGATGATCTAAACATTTTATTCAAGTTAAAGTATGAAAGCAATGATCAGAACTGACAACAGTGTAATGCTCTCCTACTGTATACAACGTGCTGGTCAAAGGTTACACCACTATTTTTGGTTCTTATTGACATGTACTGCAAGAGGTAATAAAAAAGGCTACTAAAAACTGAAAATTAATGTACATTTTAGAGAACACATAATGGATTTCTTATGTCTTTTCTACAGTGGTCAAAGTAAATTAAGCCTTAATTATTGATGCAAGTCTCACAGGTTTTAAAGAATTAAAACGAACCATGTAAAGGTAGTGTTGAGAAAGATTACTACATCCTCTGAAGCAATCTTTGGACAGTACAGCACAACAGGATAAGGTATATTGTTGTGATAATGGAAAGAAAAGAACAAAGTATATTGGACAGATTGCTTTAGGTTCTTTGTGTTCTTTTGTTCATTTATTTATTTTTTTTGCAGTTGACACTAAGGCTTCCAAAACAGCAGATTAAAGACATAGTTGGGATACAGAAACAGATATGGAAATAGAACAATCGGCTGCTTCATAACATACGATTTACCCAGACAGAGCTGTTGACCTGTTTTACATTACAATACAAATTTTACATTACAGTGTTACATCCTGAGGTGCACAGGCTGCATTATGTATGCACCAACTTAAACCACTGACAGAAGTAGAATGAATGAGTTGGAGTGTTGACATAATGCCAGGACCAATGGTACCAAACCAAAATGGAAAATGTACAAAGGTCAGTATTCTAACCAAATAAAGTTTAGCTACTCTCAGCAAAACCACTGTATCCTAATGTGATCTACAGTTCTCATTCAGTTTCATTGGGAGTCAGTGTTGTGACAGAAATATTTGAGAGGACATGCTACCTAGGCAGTCATTTCTGGGATAGGGTGAAGGACTGAACGCAAACAGGAAAATGCCAGTTTCCCTTAATGTGTATGTCTTCCACCCATTTAGCAGTACAATAAGGGTATGTACAGTGTCATTAGTTGCACTGATTTTATTTTATTTTTTTCATGTTAAACACTCACTGTAGTTGTGTCTTTGGACCTAAAGTATTTGCATACACTGTATCTGTATTGTATGCTTAAAAAAGAAAATCAAGTGTTAAATGCATCATTTTCTGTGCACAGTTGTCAAAGTCCAACCAACAATGGTTAGTTTCAGCATATAATGTGACTATTGTGACTAATGTGACTATAATGAGAATATTGTTCCTTTTCTCTTCATCGCAGGCTCCAACCAGCCACCCCGTTTCCTGAACTACTTCTTCTCGACCTACCTTCTCATTTATGAAGATACGCCCATTGGTGAGTCAGGCGCAGGGATGTTCCAATTGATGTATCTATATTGTCTGAAAAAGGTAAAGCTGTCTGTGAATGGCTTTGCTAAGTTTACCATACTGAAATAGCTTATCCTCTGTATCATTTGAATTTAAACCGAGAAAGAGAAAACAACAAGAAAAGAAAGACGTCACAATAGACACTGACAGTGATAGCGATGGATGTTCTCTATCAGGATGTGTGCATCCGTGTGTGGTATGTTTGTTTTTGATGAGAGAGAAATGCCAGAGCCTGGTCCAGTGATTCTCTATAATAAAAGCTGACACAAAAGAAACTTGGGATGCTTTTTATATTCCCCACTCTAGTACTGATGTCTGTGTGAAAGAGTCTGGCAAGATTTGATATTGCCATGTTGCAAGCTTGTATACTGTATGTTGGAGGCTGTTTAGGGTTATGGTACTAAATATGGTTGAGTCCAATTCCACCTAGATCTGTTATTCCCTCTCTTATTTATTTTTTGTCATTTTGGTTGGTTGCAGTGATTGACAGGGCAATTTGGCGATGTCTGGCTTTTCATCATCTCTGTGGGTGTCAGTGGCTTTGAATTAAAATCCTTTATAATGGATGGATTTTCTAGATTTTTTTTTTTTGTCACATAACCTTTGCACTGTGGCAGTCTGTCAACACTCTAGTCTGAATCATGGAGTGTTTGCTTTTCATGTCCACACCCTCAGAGTTGCTTTATGTGAGCAGTAACGTGTCAGGCACACACAACCTACAGTATAATTATTTCACATTTTTTCCTTGGGGTCATGAAACTTCAAAAACATCACTAAGCTTCCATAATCATCACTACACCATTCACAATCGCCTTCAGTATTACCTTCATCATCATCATCTTAGTTTCATATTTAGTACTGCAGCCAGGAAAGGTTACAGTATCCCATTGAGCCTACAGTAAATCATCAGCATAATGACCTCAAACACCATTGTCCTCATAATTGCATGGTTTGGCATCTTTGTCCAGCAGCTTTTGGCAAAAGGCCAGCTCTTCATCTAGTCAGCTTGTGTTCTAACCAGTGAAGGGCATAGATGTGTTGTTGGATGGCGTTTCTAATTTCAATAACCACTCTGTCCAGGTTGCCCTCTGACCATGAATCATTGTGTCGTCTTCTTGAGCAGCTGGGCTTTGGTCCAGCAAAATATTCTGGTGGTCCAGAGAGCTGTCAGTCATTTCCCTGGCCCAGCCTGTGATGACTACTTCATTGTTGTGATTATGAGGGCGGGCTGAGTGATGGGACAGTGACGATTTGTCAAGATTATTGTTTATTATCTCAGCAGATGCCCGCTTCTAGGAGGCTCTCCAGTTCATAAACCCATGAAAACACAACTACACAAACCACTGAGTCAGATGTTTGTGCACAGCATGTGTTTGTGAGTAGAGGATTGGGCATAGTGAAGAATAAAATAAGATTCATTTCATCCTGAATAACCACATGTTTCCTCCGACACAAGATTACTTATCCAGCACATTAATAGAGTACTCCAGCAGCAATTTAATTGGTGACATCACTCTTACCCTTGGTTAGAATAAAGGGAAGATTAAAAATACATATTTTCTCATCTCAAGGTTCAGTGTAAAGATTGTGCAAGGAATAAGGAATTGTTAGACTGGGCTTTGAGGGCATAGTGGAGGCAGTTAATCATATTCAAAACATCACGCCTTCCTCTATACTTCATTAGGCCATTATTTTACCGCAAATGTGATGAACACAAATGAGCATCTGCCTGAATAACTGGAAGCTAAACTGCATGACTTGAGCACAGTGGTCAGGTTTCCACAGCCACTCTGATTAGCTTCACGCAGACTGAGTGTTGGAGATGGTTTTAAAGCATAGGGTTCATGATAGCAGACTGTGTGAGGTGACACCATGAGCTACTGTAGTTTGTGTAATAAGCAATTTACTAACACTTGGATAATGGGTCCAGTGATGGTGTTTAAGAGAGATGAGCAAAACTGCTCTGCTTGAATTTGCATACACTCACAACACTTTCTGGCCTTGTTTAGGTCACAGATCAGTGACTTTAGCTTATAGCTGCAGAGCCTGTAGCCTCAGCTCCATTTGGCAGGCAGAGGCACATGATTATTTATCAGAGAGATGAGGGACCATGTCCAAACACAGCATAGATATTTGATCTGAGACTACACCTACTCCTCTCCATCTCTTGCCAGCAACATTTGGTTCAGGAACTGGGGCAAGGTTTTTGAAAGAGACTGCACAGATGTTGACTATAGAGGCCAGTGTAACTCAAAGGGAGAAGGTTTGCTGTGAACTCACAATTCTGACATATATATATACTGTCCTTAACCTGCTGACTAGTTCAATGTCTTTATGCAGGCAAATACAACATTCTCAGTTTGACACATAGGAAAAACTGAACCCAAGAGGAATCTGTAGTCCCTATTGGATATGAATAAGGGTTTTGATGTGTGATTAGGCTGCAGTAGTGGTTGACTATGTGCTGCAGTGATACTAGAACATGCAAACTCCACACAGAAAGGCCCCTGATGGGTTTCTAACCAGGAACCTTTTGGTCCCATTCCACTGTGCTCCCCTGATTAATTTCAATATTTGGAAAAAAATATTTTAGAACAAAATTCACACACTAGTGATGTTGATTGTCTGCATGTCTATATTTTCTGTGTGCATCTGTACATATCTTTTCAGAGTGAATATGCACATGTGCTAACATATCCTTTTTTGTCACATCCAGGCAGTGGGATCAGTCCCTCTTAGGGGGGCAGCTAAACAGATGAGCTGATGGTTAAATGCAGTGGCAGATAACAGTGTGTGTTGTGTCAGGAAATGGGATGTGTAATTAGACTGGGAGAACACTTTGATTAAACACTCTCATCTCATAATCCACTTTGCCCTGATTCTGCAGATTAAGCTCTCTACTGAGTAATTAACTTGAAGAACACAACATTTGTTCAAAATAAGAAACTTGCACACTCTGCTGGGATAGTTTGTGCATGTCTTGTGGTTTATGCTAGTTGAGCATAAGGCTGGCTGGCATTTAAAAGTTTGACTTTAAAATTGTTACAACACATTCATTTTTCTAGAATAAGTTATTGTACATTCAGAGTCAATTTTTTTTAGTAGAAAAAGTCAGACAGTTCAGTTCAACAGGACAGAGGCTCCTTGAAGTATTCATTATGTGAATGAATGAACCAGATTGAAGGACGCTTCTTAAAACAACCATTTCTGTCAATGTGAGTCATTCATATCCATTAGCACACTCATATCCTTTGTCCTTTTCATTAGAAAAGGAAAGTAAAAACAGTTCTACACCTTTTCTAGTTCCTCTAGATCATACTGTAGACAAATTAGACAAAGACTTTGAAAGCAGCGTACAGTACCTAACAGTGTCAAAGACTGGGAACACCAGCTCTCAGACCAAATGGACCACTGCTCCTGGCTAAATGTGGTTCAAGAGGGCATTTGTGTAGCCAAGATGTAGAATCTTAGTTATATGTACTGTACCAGAGTAGGATGAAGTTAAAATAATTAAAATATCTGTCTGTACCTCTTCATTTCTTTTTCCTCACTCCCTCACATTCTTCTACTGCCACAGTAAATACCTTACACTTTTAATTAGCTCTGTGGAATTCCTAATTCAATAATAATTAAGGAGCAGGAAGTAGCCTCAAGGAATAACTTACTAAATGTCTCTCCCCAGCCAATTCCCTGTTGTCAGCGGCCTAGCGCACTCTACATTAACTGGGGCTTGTCAACACTCTCTTCTCTGGACGCTGTCTGTGTTTCTCTCTTTCACCACTGTCTGATTCAGTATATTGGCTGTTAGTCTGCTTGCACCCATAAACAAAGTAGTATTCATTACTATTGCCAGCTATTATCTTGATTGGACTGGTGCTTTATGTTATTAGAAGCTTACTCTCAGCACATTTGACACATTTTCCACTTAGCACCTTTATGGAAAAATAACCTGCATGATTGAAAATATTATAGAGACCAACAGATCACAGTTGTACTGAGTTGGCTGTGAGTGTATTCAGCTCTGAACGTGAACAGGCCATTCTTGCTAATGACTATTCATACTCAACATAACTCTCCTAAAAATAAATAAATAAACCCATGTGAACACTTTGACGACTGTTTTGGAGCACTATTTGGAGAGAAACTATTTTTGCATTATGAACATTACACCAACTTCACACTCACATTGTTTGTCCAGTGTGTCACTTAGGAGGAAAATGTGGATGTGTGATATTTTATTTTATTATCTCACTATAACAAGTGAAAACCATCAAAAATCACTTATTGCAAAAATTTTTTAAGCAAGTTAATTTTCAAGATCACACATTTTCAGATTGATCCAATGAAAACTAACACCATAATAAAATAATATGAAAATACCTTGTCCATCTATTTTTAATATGACCAAGAATAACAGAGAACTGAGGAGGGAAAATTGCTGTGGCTACATACCTACAAGGTTTCAGCCAAATGGCTAAAAGGTGAAATGGCTATTTTCTTTCCCTAAAAAATTTAAAGTCTTTCTCCATGAAAAAAATGTTCTAAACAATTCAGAAAAAGTTTGAACCTATGTCTGTCATTTAGATTTTTAGACGGTGTATCTGAAATTATGACACTGACAGGTTGTTCCATGAAAGACTTCAAGACAATACTCTTACTGGTTTTCGCTTCTACAGATAGTCTGGAAGTGGAAATCAAAGCATTAAGAGAGAAATAAAACTGAGCACTGATAAAGTGAAAGGCTAATCAGGAAATAAAATTTTAGGGGGAAGTCTTTTTTTTTTTTGGCTGATATCCAGGACATGCTGTTTTGTTACTGTCTGACTCTGAGCAGGTATGTTGGAATGCAATGTGTGTGTCCTTTCTGCATCTCTGGAAATTGCTGTTGTATCTGTCACTGTGAGCTGGGATTGGTGTTAGCACTGTGTGCATGAGAGTGAGAGTGACTGTCTGCATCTGTATCTTATAAATTCACCAGCTGCAAAAGTGAAGTATTTCTCCGTGTTAAAGTAAGGAACCATCTGATCTCTGGAGGAGATGAGTCAAAACTGGTCCACAAAGTATTCTTAATGAGTGGAGGTTTTTCTCTCCATCTGAAGAGACCTCGTTTACCACACTTTAGGAAAAGGATAGACTTGATCATTTTCCTTCCTGTGACAGCTCTTTGCTGTCACTGAGCTGTTGTATTGACTCCCTCAATGGCTCCCCAATAATGCCAGCAGACTGCCATCCATGAGGGACTTCTGTTTTGCTTTAGTCAATCATCCCTTATCTCTCCCCTGTGGTGCCTTGCCTCCACCCCCCACAACCCCGTCCTCCCTTAGGAAATAATGGGGTCCACGGTTCAGCGGTGTCTGCAAACACACCATCCATCATGACGCTGTGTTGCGTTATATTGTCTGTTTCTACCCAGCACGTGATGTGTTACTGCTATTATGGCCCATGCAAACACTCGCAACACTTTGGCCTCTCACTGCAACAATACTTCTGAGCTCCGACAAATGCTAAGTGCCCCACTCGCACATATTTCTATTTTATTACTTTTCTGTGATCTGGTTTTATGGAAATGTATACATGTTTCCAATGAGGGCTCACATGGTTCAAGACCTTACTCTGATATAGTGCATCATACGTTAAATATTGCATCTTACATTGCAGTGTATGTAGATCGCATTTTTTGAATTACATTTTTAAAATCACAAGTAGGTAGTAACTATAGCTGTCAAACCAGTGTAGTGAATTAAAAAGTACAGTGAAGTAACATAAATTGAAAATACTTGTTCTTCCCAAAATTTTACAGTTCTTACCACATGTACTTACTGCAGTTTCTCTGCACCACTGAATGTGAACAGTCTGTGCTTATGTGCCACCGTAAAACCCATAACCCTTTATCATAAAAGCAACACAGTGATTTAGAGCATGTCTCATTCATGCTGTTTGATACAGTCAACACAACCAGAATTTTTTTATTTGGAAATTGCACTATTGAAACTACAAAGTTCACTTGTACATTTTGGACATGACTCAGTTGTTGATTTCGGTGTATATTTAGACTTACAATGTTTGGGATTTAGAGAACGTCCATTTAGCAATAAAGTCTAGGCTCTTCAGGTATGTGTTGCATATTTGACCCCCATGATGGTTCTGTATGTTTTACACATTTAAACCACATTTACATCAATCAACACTATTTCATTCCGCCAGTTGTAGAGATCATATTTGGGTGCTAGTCATTTTAGATGCAGCATAGTACCTTATTTTCCATTAATATTTCAACTTTGACCCTGCCTCAGGTGTATGTCACAGTGATCTTTAAAATTACTTTGTTTCTATCATCTTACCTCATCTGTTCAAAGTTTCCTGTGTTACGGCATGACCAGAGTATGAATATAGAGAGACCGAGACAAAGAAGGGTGATGTGTGATATGTGTTGAAGAACTGCTGGCTGTGTGTGACATTTTTTTGGGTTGTGAAAGTCAATTGAAATTGTCTGTGGGAATGTACCGCGACACCAGGTTGTGCGGCACTGCCAAGGCACCCAGCACTGAGCTGACAGGCATCACTGTGGTGGTGGCAGTGCTTAGATTACCTGACCGTCTGAAGTTGGGCTCTCACCCACTCATGCACATCACTCGCATTTTTTTAGGCTACAAATGAGTCTTGCGCTCAAGTTAAATGTGCCTATGTCATTGTGTTTTTCAGCAGAGGCTATCATTAGGTGCACTATGCAGAACCTGGCTTAATGGAGGTCTGTGGCACTGACAAATAAGCTAAACCAAGTTCTGTATTTGCAGACATTACTACTAGGACATGAAATTCATTGTTGGTTTTAGACTCTGTATGTGTTTTGTGGAAAATTACCAAAATATAGGTTTTAATCTTAGGGTAATGGTTAAAGTAAGGTAAGTAGTGGTTGTGGTGTAGGTTAAGGTAAATTATGGGAGGAGTAAAAAGGTACATGTGTGACAGACGGAAACATACCAGACAAGCCAAATCTTCCAAATAAACACCATAGTTTTTTGATGGTTATTTTACCTGGTCTTTTTTCTTTACCACCTAGTAATCATCAGCATTATCACACAGTTCAGTTTGTTTCCACATTTGTGTATTTGTGTAGGACTTTTATCTGGAATAGCTCAAGTTTAAACCGTGTTTATTCCCAGTAAGTCAAATGATCATCGAGATGCTGAACCCTCTATCTGAGCAGTGGTCATGTGCTGTGTGTTTGATATATATTTTTCAATCACATCTGGAGAAATTAGTGATATTCAAACACCACAACAGATTTACTGAAAGAGTAATATGGCCATTTTTATGTTGGCTGTTTATGTATTACCCCCATCACATTTAATTCATTGTTGCAGGTTTTAGTATTTGTTTACTTGTGTGTGTGCACGCAACACCCACATTACTCCATTCTACAGTACTGAGAGGTGCATTGCTGGGTGGCAGATCAGCTTCTTGCAGCTGCTTATCTGGTCCAGGTGGGTCACGGCTGATACCTGCCTGAGCCACGCAGAGCAGCTAACCTGGAAATTGATGTTTCACATCAGCGACCACCTCTCTGAGCTCCATTGCAGGGAAACTGTAGAAATGAGGGGAAATGTGCGTGTGTGTCTGTGTGTGTGTTTGTGTATGTTGCTTGTGTGCGTGTCTGTTTCGAATGTCTGTTAGTTTCTCTTTGCCCCTTTGAAGATATACATGCAGTTGGTGTGACTCAAGTTAAAATATATTGTTGCTGTTTGTTTATTATACAGGTCTTGATTCTTCAGAATGCAAATGACCCCCCAAAAAAACAAATACTTCAAATTTAAATTAATGAAATAGAAAGAACAGCCTTTGAATTTCTGATAGTTACAGGTCAAAAAGACGACTAGAGATTATTCCAAAGCTAAAAAAAAAAACTTGTATATGTGTGTTCTGTGTTTAGAGCAGTTTTATCACCCTCTTTTTTTTTTTTTATGGTCATATTATTTTTCTTCACATGCAACAAATGTTCTGATGTGTGTAAAGTAGCTGAATATATTTAGCATTTTCTTTGCATTAGCTACTGCTGGGATGTACATTTAGTTGGTAATTCATTAGGAATAACTGTAGCTGAAAGCAATGCAGTCAAAGTCAAGAGTCTCCTTCTTTCTGGAAGGCCTTAACATTTAGTAGTTGTTCACGGTGTGTTAGTGTTATTAATTCAACTGTCTGATCGTTTTGGAGGATGTTGTTATACTGACACAGCATGTTTCTGTTATTTTCTATATCCCCTTTTTAATAATGAGGCTTTGCTAAGTTAGAGGCACATACAATAGAGTTCAGAGCAGCACGAACTCCATCATTCAGTATGATGGTACAGTTGAATGAAAGAAATCACTTTGATCAAAAACTGAACATCATGACCTTCATGGAGGGGAGGCCTGTTCTAATAGACAGCAATACTTTAACTATCAAATTGTAGTATAGGTTGTAGCAGGAATAGAGCTGTTTAGTCATTTTAGTCTTTCAGTTACCACAAAACCTGATCAGACCCAGAACAAACAGAATTAAAATTGCCAAACCTTTTGAATTTTTGCTCAGATGCTGGATCAGCTTTTATTAGCTGCCTGCAATGTAATATCAGTGTTGCTCACGTGAGACTGTGTGCATTCTATGAAGAAAGGTTATCTCGTCCTTGTCTTGAAAGCTGACATTTGTTCTCATAAAGGCCAGCATGGTGGTGCCAGGAAGGATTAATTGACAAGTGGGGTGCCTGCACTCTATGTCCCCTATTTACAGACCAGACTTTGGCTCAAATCTGCTTGTTTTTGTTTACTGGTGTCATGATCTCTTTTCTGCTGCTGGAAAATGATCTCACTCATTTATTTATTCTCTCACCTTGGTTACACTCTCATTATGTTTTCAGTATGTCGCCACACAAAGTGATGTACATAAGACTATAGCCTTTTCATCACAGATCCATGTTCCAGTTAGATGTTTGCACTTACTGTCTTTTGATACCTAAATGTGGGTCTGCCTCTGATATTTTGCACCTGTTAGCTGTAGGCACAGTGATACACCGAAAGGGTGAGTGTGAGGGTGAGTGTGTGCATATGTCATATGCTTTTGCACTAGTAGGATGTTGAGCTGGAGAGAGTGGTTTAATTGAAGTTCTCTCTCATCTCAGAGTCAAAAAGGTGTTTGACATGGATAATTTTTTAAGGAATAAGAAAGGCTTGTCTGACATCTCTGGCCTCTCTCTCTTTCCCTCTCATGCTCTGCCTAGCATGCCTTCTTTGTCATCTCATTCTTTCTCCTATTTGTTTCTCAAGCCAGTAATTTTTCTCCAGTGAGATGTCCCATTTGATAAGACACTCCAGACCTTCTGGCTATCAACCATGGTGGACGTGATACTGTACTTCTTTTCTAACTGCTCATTTCCCATTGAGTCCTGTGTTGACACACACAAACAAACTCACAATTAAAAGACAAAAATACTTTGCTGCTTGTACTGTACCTAGACTTTTCAGTTTTAGTGAGTGCAGCATGTCTTAAGGGTCTGCTTTTTCAGTAAGAAGAGAGATAGTTTGTGCAAGGCAGTGCAAGCGGGAGCAAAGGAAGGGGGAGGGATGAGTCCCAGACAATCAACCAGAGCAACTGTCATTGCCCATCTCTCCTACTCACCTCCCCTGTTTTTTATGCTTCCCTTGTCACTCTGTCCCTCTCTCCAGATTGACCAAGGAGGTCAATTGCCAATTTGCCAGTGCCAATGTCTTTGTCAGGAAACAATATTAATTTTGGCTAATTAGGACCTAAAGCTAATGAGTGCTACAGATAATGAGTTCATTTATAATCCATAAAACAAGTGTGGCGTGTTACAGGACGAAAAAAGCTGTAATGGCAGCCAGTCATGAGATTTAGGCAGCAGCGTAGCAAACAATCTGGACAAACGCGTTGAGAGACACACACACACACACACACACACACACACTTACACATCATCCAATTTAACTCATTCAGTCTCTCTCCTATCTTTTTCTACCCCTTTCAGTCATACAGATACACACACTTTAGACTGTCTGCATTGCAGTCCTCTGCTGGTCAGCTTGAGCACTTTTTTGGCCAAGCTTTTCAGACAGTGACCATCCTACCCTGTTACCCCCCCTACCCCCCTTTATGTATCTCTGTTTTTCTTTTTTGTCTCCCTCAGTCTCTCTCTCCTTCATGCCATCTCCCATCTGTCTCATGGAAAACAGTGACTCACTTATGATAACTGAAAGAACCAAACTTAGTATGTGTAAGACACGGATGGAGAGGGAGAAAAAGCAGGAGAGGGAGCAATGAAAATAAGTTGGGGAAAAACAGAGGAAGGAAAATGAGTGAAGGACAGAGGCAGAAAAGTATGGAAGAACAGAGGCAGGATGAAGGAATGGGGACCTGGCAGAAAATGTGAATGGAAGTGATACAGACACATGGGGAGATATAGGAAATGATAGTGGCAGAGAAGAAGATGAGGATGAGAGGGGCTTCAAAGCAGATGGACATAAGAGACTGAGAGAGAATTGAGGAAGATAGAGATGCACTAGTGACTTTAAAGTCCATCTGGTCTTGGCCTGGTCTGGCCAGTCAGTTGGCTTATACTGAGCAAAGCTGGACCTGATCAGGATCAGGCATGCTAGTGTGGCCTGCAATTCTGCAACTGTTACACCGTATGGACTGGTTGAGAAAACTCAGATATATTCCAGTGGATATAACTAAGCCTGCATCCCACAACTAAGTTTCCCATAAGAGGGAAACAGAAATAATATATCAGTGGGTTAATGCTAGTCTGTTCCACATGCATGAATAGTAAATCGGGGATTGGGCTGCCATTTGATGTTGTACAGGCTATGTTGGTGTTGTGATCTGCCAACATCTGCTTTTTGAGAATTCCCTTGTCAATTTTCATAATTCATCGCTAGCAAATTTAATGCACCCTATAGATGCATTTGTACTGCTGCTTTTCCATATTACCAAAGCAAACAGCCATGTCTTAACACATGTAAAACGACACGTCTCCATCAGTCTAGAAGAAAGGCCTTCTGAGAAAATGTAATGCAGAAAAATAGTTATTCAGGATTTTAAGTCGGATAAACCCATTTAGTTCTGACATTTTTCATGAACTGTAAATTTAAGTTTACCTAAACGTTACTGTATGTTGCCATTAATTGACCTTTAGCATCTCATTGGTGAATGGTGACAATACTACTACTATCGCTACTATTAAGTATAACTGGCATGCAGTGCACAGAATCACTGGTTGTAAATTGTTACGATAGAGTGTGTTGTGATTTCAGCAAATGTTTATTTTGACCTTGTGACATAGAATTGAGACCTTTCTCATAGTGGACATTTGCATTGTCAAACACAGCTAGAATTAACAACATTATTCAGTATACTGATGAATCAGTAGCACTGTTGCACCTACTGATTTACTGACACAGCAAACAGAGTTATCATTAACGTTATTAGCTATACCTGTGCTTTTTGTCCAGTGACAAATTAAAATGTTCACCCTGAGGCAGCCTTTGTGTTACATTAAGAACACTTTGCACCCTCATGAGATTTTGAATTGACTTCAGCATTCAGCACTGGTGGCTGCAATCTGGTATTATAGGGGAATAGCTCCTCGTAAGTGACTTTGAAAGACCATCACTATCATTTCCACATTTTAGTGTAAAGTAGCCTAGAGGAGTGTGGCTGATATTAATGTAAACAATTTGTCTTTTGATACCTTTGTGAATTGTCATGTGTATTTTGATGTGGTGGTTGACAAGATTTGACGCCCTTGCTCTAACACTGACCTGATATAGTTAAGACGTGCTGAAAAAGTAAATGAATGCTAGTCAAACTCTGCCAAGATTGGTAACAGAAATGGCAGACGGTTAAATAAAAGTATAATCAGAAGATATGGTCAGCTTTAAAACACAATTATATCACCCTTATGCATTGCAGTTACATCCTTTTCCATTTGCAAACATTCATGTATTTATTAAAGCTATATTTGTGGAGAAAAGGAACCACTGTTTACTGTGTAAGACTCTGCACTCTCCCTGTACATGCCAGCAAGGGCTAGAGGTCAACTATGATTTGCCACAGCCTCATTCTTGACCCCGGCGCCTGCCATTCCCCAACATCCCTATCTTCATCTGCAGAAACAACATCAGCCCTACTCTTCAGTAACACATGGGCCAAATAATAAACATGTAAACAGAAGACAAAAGTGAAAAGGCTTTTGTTTTAGTGTGTGTGTGTGGGTGTGGGACTGGGTGTGCGTTTGTGTTTACAATGAAGGTGGCATGTTCCATTACCTGACCATGATTTAGCTCACTCTCAGATAATAGACAGCCCTGGTGAGGTCAGCAGTGGGCCAGTGTAAGAGAGTGGGAGTGTAGGAAGGTTGAAAAACAGAGGCAAATAACAGAATAAGAACAGGATTAAAAACTGAGGTGAACAGCAAAACTGAATGAAAAGAGCAAGGCATAAAGATGGAAAGAAAATGAAAGAACTGGGCAGGCGTTACGAAATGCCAGTGATGATGGACATTTTGGCATACTGGCAGAAGTGGTGTGGTTTCGGGTGGATGCGTGTGTGTTTGGGGCAGGCATTTGCTTTTGTGACAACGACAGGCCAGACTGGCTCAGCCGTCACTCTAAAAGTCTCACAGCCACCTGTCCACTCCTATCAGCACTGCCCGTGTCCCTCCGTCTGGCCTCCATAAGCAGGACAGAGTATGACGAGAGGATAACAAAAAAAGAAAGAGAAAGTGGGGGAACAGCAAGACTGAGATGAGATGGAATTAAAAAAAACTGCAAGAGCAAAGAGCTTTCCTGCGTGATCAGAGAGTGAACAGGGCTGCGTGTGAATTTGCAGTGACAGGTCTGCCTCTCCTCACCACTGCGTGGGTGACTGTCCACTAATGCCCTTCAATGTCCTCCAGCTTTTGCAATGTGACTGGTTAGTCACAGCCTTGCCACTGAGTGTTTTCATCATTTCACCATTTGGGTGTAGTAGAAAGCCAATCCTGGGCCAGACATCTAGTCATACGCCTCTTGACTCATTCTCTTCAGTTCACTTCAGACTGAGCTGACTCTCATCAAATGAATGGCTCGTATCTGGACAGCAGAGTCAACTTCAAATATACACTAATAAGCAAATGTTCTCATTTAATTCAGTGCACAACCAACGTTTATTTGACATATTTGTATAAATTGTTAATAGTCTGTGACTTTTGAGCTACAGGTACATAATCCATTTGTTCCTTCTCATGTCTGAACTTTTTAAGTCATATGAGCTATCACATAGTTTCTAATAGACTGTATAATATCCCATGCTCATATTCTTATCCTCAAAACCAAAAGTACAACATAAGAATTGAACATAAAAAAATGCTTACATTTATTTATACCAGATTAATTCCAGTAAATGTTTGCATTTGTGGGTCTATTTTGTTAGTGTTTTTCACATTCTATATAGGGGTGCATGCTGTAGATTGTCACTTCTCTTAAGGACTATTTACACAGATACATTTAGGATGTGTGGTCTGGGAGGTGTGTATTTCTCTCAAGACTGCCTAAAAGGAAAGGCAGAGGGTATTCTTTTCCCATCCATGACAGATTTAGTCATAAATCTGTTAGATTAATACACAGCCTCCCAAGGACTCTCATGGTGTGTGTTGTTGAAACACAGGAGTCACTTAAAGCCAGACTCCAGGCACTATTTGTCTTTGGCTCTCTTACCATCACGGTTATTGATGTCACAAACACACATATGTGTGTGTATACACACACACGCACACACAAAGAAGAAAAGGCCAGTGAAAAATAGAGAAGGGGAAAATGAGATAATATGGTAAATGTCTTTTTCAGAGGAGCTATTAAACAGTAATGTTTCCTGTGTTATAAATAAGCTTTTTCTAATAGACATATATTACCTACTTTGAAGTACTAGAACTGCAGTAATAATTTTACCTATTATTTAATAAGTAAATTGTATTCATCTGCACCAGTCATGCCAATTTCAATACGTGTTGCATTTGTGTTTTTGTGGCACAAAGGCTTGCAAACCTAATGAGTTAACTTCTTTCGTTCCATATTTTTTTATTGCTGGCTGTCTAATTGGAAAAGGCTTTACTGTCATTCACCACGGCTGTCTTCATTCTACTAAGAAATAAACTATATGCATGCATCCCCTTTTCTGCTGTTAAAGATACCCCTGAACACATAAACCTCTCTTTGTATGAAAATCAAGGTCTAAGCACTGTTTCTGGCTACCGCACTATTGTTATTTCAGGTAGATCTATAGGGTTTATTTCAATGTCCAACTGGTTTCCCAGAAGCAACCTGATTCCCTAAGCAGAGAAAACAGTGATGAGCTAATTCCAGATCATTTCCATCTTATTTCTAAAGGAAATAAGGAAAGTTTAATTTGTTGTGTGTTTGACTGGAGGTGAGGGTGCATGTTAATGCATTTGCCCCCAAGAGATCTCTTAAAATGACGAGTCTGAAACAGTTACTTAAAAGGTCTGATGGAATCTGACTCGTAAATTACCCTCAAAGTGGTGCGTATGAGCCAGACTGACTAAAACAGTTGGGGTCAGACATTGGTATGATTGTAGAGGATTCTGTTTTTGAGCTCTATTGTGCTTGATCAATATAAAGAAACAAAAAACGGACTCATTTTGTTGTAATGGCACACAGTGAGTTAGCAGGACATGGCTGTACATGCTCCTCTTTAGCACTCTAATGCTTAAAACGTACAGCATCTTAGCATAGTGTCTCACTGTCATAATCACAATTCATCTATGTGACAGAGGTGAAGGCTTTCCATTTCTGGTTCTGTATGACTGGGCTCTTCAGTTTCTTTTCACATGATAATACATACAATGCCAAATGTTGTACTATAAAGCGGGGAACAAAATACACATACTACTGAAAGAGCTCATACTGTCACTAGCTGAAGACAATATTTGCTTTTTTAAATTTTTGATGGGAGTGACTGATACGAGGCAGCGTGGCTTCAGCTTGGTGTTGCTGATGTGTTTGAAGCTCTCTTTTGTCAGTAGGTAGACAGTGTGGTAACACGAGCAGCATCGTACTGACTCAGCAGCCTACTGATTGCATGACTTCAACCCTGAGGCTCACCAGCTCTGCCTTAAGACAGTTCATCAAATATTTACAGGGAGCAGGTAAAGATCATGATTCTCTCTGCCTTGTGCTCCACAATCAGTCTTTGTGTCTTTAGTATTGAGGTGGCTTCATATTTTCTTTTGTCTGCTGCTGCTTTAGGAGAGAGCATACTGAACATCCCCATATACCCATTAAGCTGCTGTGTACCATAAAATTCAAAGCTATAATTCACAGCATGCCTGAAATTGCAGTCCTGACAGTGCTTGTCCCAGTGAATCAGCTCTCAGATAAACGAGAGGTCTAGAGATGTCACCAACATAATGAACATGGCTTTGGTCTATAGCCCCTTTTCTCTCTCAGGACTGAGGCCCCAGGGCAGGGCCGAGCCTAGTGCTCGTCTAACATGTGCGATTCCTATTGATCCATCAGGGACTGATGTGCACCAGCAGCTGATTTAGTGCTGCCACTGGCTCCCTTTCCTTTCCTAAAACATTGTGCTAAGTAAAACATTTGGTTGCTGTTGTATATAGTTTAGCAAATCTTCCTAATTTTCTTCCTCTTTTTCTCCTCAGTTTCAGTCTTCTGCATCTCCAACATGCCTCTTTTTTTGTTTTGTTTTTTTAATATTTTGAGTTCACCCATTTGCCATTCTCAAACTTGAACTAGTTAAATGTAAATGCCTCCAGTCTTTGTTAAACCAGTTTGACTAAAGCACATATATATTATAGTTTTTCTTCTGTTTTTTTCTAAATTGCAACACAAAATAACGCATTAACAGAACAGGACAGGAACAACAATAACAATTGCAATAATAAGAGTAATAATTAAACCCCAACAATAATAGCAATTACATATTAATAATAAAGTCAGCATGTGTTTCTATGAGATTATGGGAATGTGAAAAAGGGTTCCTTATGTCAGTAAATTCTTCTATATTTCTTTTATGGATAGATGTTATTTCTCAAGTGTGAGGAATTCTGTTAGAAGGTTGATCCAGTGATTTATGGGTAGTTTTTTTTTTCTAGTTTAAAAAGTTAATTTTTTTTATCATAGAGAAGTGGATTTCATTGGTAGATGGTCAATTTCACCAAGCAGTAACTGTCAGAATTATTAGTATTATTTTATTTGTTGAACTCTAAGTAATTTAAAGTATTTTCTATCTAAATAAACCAGCACAACATGAGTCTGGGGATATATAGCTAAATAAAACTTGCGCTACATGTATTTTGGCATCCTCTTTCTCAGAGTGCAAGTTCTTTAAACTTTTTTACTTTTGTCTTAAACCACCAGGAGACACACATATTGTATCTCCAGATCTTTCAGTTCTGTAAGGTAGACGTGTTCTGGTTCAGCCCCCATGTCTTTATGTGCTTACCTTGGTCAGTTACTTTTTGCCGTGCTCTGTTTGTTGTGTGCGGACTTTACTGTCAGAACACGGGCAAAAGTGGAGATTCAGTATTTGAGTTTACAGAGAGAGGTTCAGGGGACAATAGGAGAGAGAAAGGTGAAGTAGAGAGATGATTCCTCCAACCCATCGCTCTTGTCATGAGAGCAGTGTTGCAGGGTAGAGGAGAAGGGGAGGGGCAATGTTAATGTGCAGTGCATCATTCATAACAGTAATACTGGCATCACTTGCTGCTAAATGGCATCATTTGTCAGGGGAAAGGGCTTGGTGCAACAGTGTTACAGATAAGCACCAGAAAGGTACACTGTACTCACATGCACACACAACACACTATACAATACAATACTAGTGAGGAATATTTGTGATTACAGCAATGTTGCACCTGAACCCTGACCTCCAACTTTCCTCTATTCAAACAACTAATGCTAAATGTTCCCTGAACATTTAAACCCTAAGACCCTTAAACTAAAATTGATCCAAACTGAGCTTACTTTTAAATTGCCAGATTAAATTAAGCCTTAACCCAAAATAAATTCTAGTAAGAGGCAATGTTCCATTTTCCTCATCATGGTTCAAACAAAATTGGGCTACCAACTGCACACTGATTCAGGCGGTTCATACTGCATTCTGCATTGTCATAATCTTAGCTAACAAATCTGTCTGCCTTGTACATTATTACTCAAATGCATCAAGGCTATGAATTCTGTCTCATTGGTGCATAGCCCTCTGGTGTTATCACTAATGGGTCTTATCTCATTCCTCATGCTAAGCACTGAAGAAAAAAACTTTCTATGCCCACCTGGGGTGGGCTCCCTTCCATCTGAATGAATTCATCACGTCCGCGCTACCTATATATAAGCAGCAGTTCAGGTGGGATCTCCACTTTCTTTTCTTCAGCTATTGCCCTGAGTGAGTATGCTGTGTGAAGTTTTTTTTTGTTCCCGTAAGATGGCTTTCGCGTTGCAGTGCAGGTTCCAGATTTGGCAGTGAGTGGCGCATCCAGCTGCATCTCCAGGGATGATCTGCATCCCACACTACATGAGCCCTACGTGGCAGAGTATGCCGGCTGGGCCCTTTAGCCTCATTGGCCAATGCTTCTTCAAGCGGCCGTGCCTGAAAGAGCCAACGTCAGCTTAATACTAAGGCTCTCCTGTGGAATATTTCCTCCCTCAGCTCCCTCCTGTGTCCCTGCCACGAAAACCCTCCCATCTCCAGCTGGGAAGAAAAGTTGGACCCAGTACTGGAGCTTACTTTGGAACTGGAATCGGAAAATTCCCCCTTCATTGCTGGCCCCTCTGCAGAGGCCTACCTGCTGCACCCCTCCCCATTAAGGGAGCCTTAGCAGAGGCATGCTATCAAGCATGCTAGGCAAGGCAGCTCATGGACAGCGGCTAACCGGTGTGATCTCCCAGTTCTTGTTCCTCCCAGAGGAGAGGACCTCAGAGGTTTTTCCCCCCGTTGTGTTATTAGCCACCATCTAGAGTGTTCACACAGCTTATACTATTGCTTCATATGTCCTTTCACATGCAATTTCAGCATGGCTATGGAGAAGGGCGTCTCTCTGTCCACGTGCCTGCTCCCTCTGGTTTTGTTGTTTCCCCCAGTTACTCCTGGGGAACTACGCCCGACTATTTCCTCCTGTCATGAGTATCCAATAACAGGTCAGTATTCAGTTTAATTAGTGTTTTGGTCAAAGAGTGCACAGGCAGTGCTTAGTTGCATGCTGCCCGGCACCATATCGACATCTAGTTCCGTTTTTGCGTGTACTTGAAGGTGTTCCTTTTGAGCTCCTGCAGTGGGCCACGTGTGTTTTTTTTCCTCTTCCGAAAAACTGCCTTCTTATTGGCTTGGCCCTGTCAAGAGAATGAGTAATCTCTTGGCTCTATTGGCATTTGTACTCTGCATATAATTTAGAGAAGATTGCAGTGCAGCTATGCTGTGTCCTAATCCTGCTCTCATGCCTAAATGCATTCAGCAGCACATTTAGATCTAAAGTGGTCACTCTGGAGCGACTTCTCCTCATGCTTCTGAGTAGGGGGCGTACTCTCATCTTCATGCCCTGCGCATGTTGGCATGCTACATGGAGTGCTTGGCGGATATTCACCGGCCTGAGCAGTGTTTTGTTTCACTATAGAGTCAGTTGGCTGGGCTCCCCTTTCTCAGTGGAGCAGTTGTCTCACTCACTGTGTGACACTATGATACAAGCTCATATTGATGCAGATTAGTGTGCCCTCCATGACGGGAGTCTTCTCTGGCAGCTCTCCTCTTAGGACCATCGATAAAGATCATCTGAGTGGCGGCCTCCTCGTCTTCCTTTGTTTGTTTATTAGTGGGACAGTGCGCATTACTCCATTTGTCACATGCTGTCCTCGGTGCTGCCAAGACATGACCAATCTGGTAAATGGTGGTCGCGTGCTCGGATCTCCACTAATTGTGGAGGCGCAGGCATGTGACCCACTGATCTGGGCCATTGCTGTTAAGTGCCTGGCTTTCGACATAAGCAGAAAGCCAGCCTACTTATGTTCCACACCTGGACTTCGGTTTGGGTCAGTCTTTAGAGTTTTGTTTTTTCTCCCTGGACTTTTTTTTTTTTTTTGGGAAGATCCTGCCCGAACTGCTGCTTACGTTTGGGTAGTGCAGACGTGATGTGGTCACTCAGTTTGGATAGAGGGGGGTTACAATACTTAAACCAATGATACCACATGTAGAATTATGTAGTAAGCAAAAGTATAAGGTATTCAAAATAAATGTTCTTGTCTATAGGCCATTTGTACCAGCAGCTGATTTTTAACGCCAATTATGTGCCATTGTTAGATGACCTCTAGTGATTCTGACACAAGCAAAGGAGGAAATTAGGTGATGTAGAACAACAAAATCCAAAATTGATTGTGTGATGGATCAGAGAAAGCATGACTTCAGTGTGAAACGTGTCTTTACCATGTGTTTGTTATTGTGCCCATGACAACAAAGAAAAAGGTCTGGAAGTGGGTTTTCGGTGCATATTTCCACTGGTCCATTCTTTGTATTTCGTGACTTCTCTTCCTCTTATTGGTCTTCCTCAGTAGTGGTTTCTTTGCAGCAATTTGACCCTAGATACATTTTTTAAAATGTGTAGAAAAAGTGTATCCAAACTTATGAGTTTTAGTTAGTGTAGTTTAGTTTAGTTTTTTTTCCAGAACAGGAGTTAATCTTCACAAGACTGTGGCTCTTAATACATAGTCGTAGTCTGAAATAACAATTTTGTTATCCTTCACTCGAGTGTATGTCTACCCACACAGAGCAGACAATTCCTCCACAGTCGAGAGGTCCGGAAGGAGGAGGGGAAAATACAGTTATTATTGATGACTATGAGGTAAAATGCTTAATTTGCACCGTCTTCAACCAAATTATAACTCATATTGAAAGCAGCTGAATTTGCATAAATCTCATTAGACGCAATGAGAGGGCTTCATAAATCGTTATATTAATTAGTCATTCTTACCACCATTTCAAAGGAAAATGGGGTGTATTAATAAAACGAGAGGGTGTGTGATTGTGAAGTCTAATTGGTCGTTGTGTTAAGCATTTTGGTCCACAAGTGACAGGCTTGATTTAGTTTGTCTTCACCTCTATTGTCTAGTGAGCACCTAAAGGAGAGGAGCAGAGAGGATGAGTGCATGTGTGGGTGTACATGCATTCACTGCATGTGTGTATGTGTATTTACTGTCCTGTGTATGTGCTCATCTTCAATACCTTATGTCTATTTAGCACCAGAAGGTGGACCTGAAGCCAAGCACACAGACAAGTCACATTTACATTTTTGGTTTTAAATTAGTTTTAGTCATTTTCACTCAGACAACTGAAACTTTCCAAATCTTGTGTCTCATGTTTCACTGAACATGGGAGAAAGTTAGAGTAATATGTAGAGTAACACAGAACCTCTTGACATTATGCCATTGTACAACTCTCTATTAACTTTTGAATCTCAGCTGAATCAATATCTGAATCATGTGTATGTCATGTGAGTGCATGTCTTCGGTAAATGGAAAGAGAACATAATTCATATGCATCACATCGATTGTGACTGATCACACCGTAACCTCCCACAGCCCATTATGATACCCTGCTCAGGCAGTTTTACTCTGATTAGTAATGAGCCATGTCCCTCTGGGTCACTGGATTTTGATGCTGTCCTTTGTACCCTTTGTAACCTTAGCGTTACCCTTCTCAACACATCTGTCCAGCATGGTGGATTAGCCAGCCTAATGGCGCTCCACCTCATCTTTTGATTAGCCAGCTTGTCTGAGCTCTAATGTCAGTCGATGAGTGAACAAAGCCTGTGAGCCCCAGTAAAAAACATTTTCTTCTCTACCACTGCACATGCTAGTGTGTATGAGCTTTGCATTTGTGTATTTTTATGGCATATTTATTCTCAACATAAACACAGAGGGGTGTCATCCTTTAAGTAAATGTAATTTATCAAGTTTATGAAAGTAACTAAATACTGCTAAATTAAGTACTTGGCACTTTATGCAAACATGTCAGTTCAAGATTTATAATGGCATGTTTTAATATAGCTAGCATATTCTTTTTGTGTGATTCACACATTTGACTACTGCAAATATGCAGCATTTGTGTTAGATCTAATACACAAACATTCACTCACATTCACACCTAGGAGCAATTTAGAGTCACTAATTAACCTGATCTGCATATCTTTGGGACAGTGGGGGGAAGCTGGTGTACCAAGAGGAAACCCACGCAGACATGGGGAGAATATACACACTCCCCACAGAAAGGTTCTTGTTGGCCAACTGGTTTGGACCCAGAACCTTCTTGCTGCAAGGCACCATTCCACAAATACATCACCCTGACCTTTGACATTGTTTGGCAGGCTCATCTGTGGCCCAGCTGAAGGCAACCGATCCTGAGGGGGAACCGCTCGTGTATGGTGTCTCAGGAGAAGAGGCAACGAAATATTTTTCAGTGAACCAAGACACTGGCGTCGTCTGGCTGCGACAGCAGCTCGACCGCGAGGTAAAGGCACCAAATACACACATATATCTTATGCACACTTTTACACAATACCAAAGCAACAATTTAACCATTTTAAAATGAGGAATAGAATTATCAAATGATGAAAACCACTGAAAAGTGCAACACTCTTAATAGGAAGGGGAGAACAAAAAGGTTTTGAGTTCAGTGGCATTTCTCTGTCTTGTTCTGCTTTTCTGCACTGCTCATGTTCATGCAAAGTTTGTGCTGAAGTGTGTGTCTGTCTCCGCCAGACCAAGTCAGAGATGCAGGTCGTGTTTTACGTCAGTGACATTCAAGAGGTAAGAGACAGATTTGCACTGTGATCACAGTTGTGACACCTGCCATCACACACTGACACCTGGTTGAATCCTGGCCACATGTTACAGAGGCCTTTCTCTCTGTCTGTCCCTCTTTCTGTCTTTTGCTTTCATTCTCCTCCTTATTTCTCTTCTTCTTACATGTAATCATTCTGACACCTGTCTCACTCCACGCACTTTCGTTGCTGAAACATACTGACATTCAACCTACTCTCCCCTGCAGGTAATCTATCACACACTGGTCCTGTTCTCTTTCACTCTGTATCTTGGATTGGTGTGGTAAAATGCACATTTTTAATGACTGTCTCTGTCACATAAGGTGTGGAGGTGGCTTTAGAACAGTTTTAACAAGGTATTTCCTCCATCAGGTGGTCAGAGACACAGTAAATATCCAGATTGGAGACGTGAACGATAATGCACCAACCTTCCACGGGCAGCCTTATACGGTCAATATCCCTGAGGTAAGGATGATAGATGATTTTATTAACTTATTGCTTCCGATGTGGTACATTTAAATCAAATTCAAATTCATCACATGTAATATAATTTGTTGTTTTATGAACATCAAAAGAATGATGCCAACAGAAAATCTAGTAAGTATTAGTACAAATACATACTATGAAGTGCTTTGGGCAATAAAGGTTTGGAGTTTAAGGAAAAATAAGAATAGACATTTAAGATTCACCTGTCTTATGACTATTGTAGTAACTGCTTGGAAGCTGCATATAGTGGTCATCAACTATTCATTGTACTTTTTTCAGTCTCTTCTGCCTGGAAATTGCTGCATTTTGCTGCACCTATGATCTTCCCACGATTTCAGTTGTCTTCCAGCTCATGTTTTGAGAGTGTGCACAGCCTCCTTTATAGGGAAGACAAACACTCACTGCAGTAGAGACCTCAATCTCTTTTCTCCTCTTTCTCTCGCTTTTCTGTCCTCTCTCTGAATCCGCTACCTCCCTCCTCAATTCTCACGTCTTTCCGTCATTCTCTCTCCTCTTTGCCCTCTCCCTCGTCTAATACTTGATATGAAGTAATTGCCAGAGTGGAGTGGAGGACTTCAAACAGGGGCTGAAATACACACACACATCCACATATCTTGTTGTGTTTATATTGAGCACATACCCCTTTCTTCTTCACCAAATCTTCAAAGCCACTGGCTTTTTCTCTCCCCAATCCATAAAGTCAGGCAAATAAATGGGAGAAAGAAGGACTGTTTAGACGAGGCTGTTTAGACCACCCACCAGGGAAGGTTTTCTTAGGCCACTGCAACCACTGCTCAGTTGTGTGGGACTCACTTATAGTGCATATACAGACTTTCCAAGCTCTGCAAACAATAGGCTTCAGTTTAGCCTCTGGAAAGCCATTAAACAGAGCTGAGTCTGACCCTCAGCTCCACACATATTGTTAGTTCTCTAGCATCACTCAGTGAATTACTGTTTATGTCAGCCCTGCCCTCCTAGTGCTTACAAAATTTAGGCTTTTTTTATTTGAGGCAATAGGATGTGACAGTAGATCAGATTCCTTCAAACAATATATTTGACTCTTTCTTTATATTGGAAATGTAATGCTCAAACACCTAAATGACATATCAGATACTGATGAATGAATTATTCAGGTTGAACATTTTAACAATGTTCATTGTGTAACAACATGAGCAGTGAAAACCAAAATCATCAACCCATGGAGGGCTGTATTCAAAATAATGCTGAAAATCAAAGTACTGAAAATTAAAAAGTTCTGAAAACACTGAAATCACAGGCTTGTCTAAGTTGTCATCAGTTTCATCACAGTAACCCACAATGTGTATGGCTTCTGCATGCCTGTGAATGCACTCCTGAAAATGTCTGAGCGTGCTCCTGGAGGTGTATTGGGTCCCTGGGGATCTTCTCCCAGACCTAGATCGGGGCATCAGTGAGCTCTTGGACAGTCTGTGGTGGTACTTGGTGGCTTCAGATGAGCCGAGACATAATGTCCCATAGGTCAATTGGATTTAGGTCAGCGAAACATGATGCTCAGTCAGTGGCATCAACACTTTCATCATCATGCCCACCCAGTCTGGCCATGTGAGGGTGGGCATTGTCCTGCACCAGGAGGAACCCAGGGCCAACTGCACCAGGATAAGATCTGACAGTTGCTCTGAGGACTTCATCCTGGTACCTCACAGCAGTCAGGGTATTATTGCCACACTGAGGTCTGTGCGTGCCTCCAAGGATATGTGTCCCCAGACACATCACTGACCCACCACCAAACTGCATAATGTTCACCATGGTGTCTCCAGACTCTTTCAGTCCTGTCACATCTTCTTCTCAGTATGAACCTGCTCTCATCTGTGAAGAGAATGGAGCACCACAGCCAGACCTGCCAATTCTGGTGTTTTCTCTGGTGAATGCCAATTGAGCTGCATGGCACTGGGCTGTGAGCACAGGTCATAGTAGAGGATGATGGCACTCATGTCACCTTCATTTAGTTAATTTCTAAGAGTTTGATCAGAATCATGCACACCAGCAGCCTGCTGGAGGTCATTTTGTAGGGCTCTGGCAGTGCTGCTCCTGCTCCTCCTTGCACAAAGGAGCAGATATACACTGATGCACTCCATGGATTCCATGCACAGATACAGATACTTTTTTTTAAGCAGTTCATTTGATGCCTGTAACAGTGAGCTTATAAAATATGGAATGAGCGCAGTAATGGAGGGAGGCGTTTTATCAGAAACGTCAATGAAGTTATTTGTCTACATTGCTTAATAAATTAGCCGCAGCACATTTATTCATACGTTTTTGATTTTTGTGACAGTGCACAGCTCACTCTGTACCTGTCTACATTAAAGCCTTCCACCACTAAAGTTGAAGTTTTGAGAAATGTTTTCATTTAGAAGTCATTGTCTTCCTCTTTGTGTCCCCTTCCTCTACCCTTTTCTATACCTTATCTTGTTTCTGCAAAACTTTCATTACCTGCATTTTTATGGCCTCATTACCTCTTTGAACCTAACTGACCTCTGGCGGGCAAAGCAAACATGCTGCGACATCATTCCATTACGCGGTCACCCACTGGACATGCCACAGTTACTCTAGGTTAAAATCCCATCAGCACTCCTAGATGGTGCTGCTAAATGTTAGTACACAGAAAAAAGATGGGAAAGGTTGATGGATGTGATGGATGACAGAATAGTAAAATGGCGATGATGGAAAGAAAAGGATTTAAATAATGAGATATAACCCAAGCAAAGTGCCATAGAACATGATATGCCACAAGCCAAAAGAAAACATCATAAAGAACCTCAGGTTGTTGAAACAGAGGAATGGCTAGGGGAGGGTATTGGGAAGTGTGGTGGGTCTAATGCAGCTTAGCAGTGAGCAGATGAAGCAATGTGAATGGCAAGGTGAGCAGTGGAGTAGGGAGAGCAGGGGGAGGGTGTGTGTAAATGTCGTTTTAATTTGTAGAGCCATAAAGAGGGTGAAGGGGAGCAGGTGGGCTGCTAGAATTCCCTCTGTCAGTGCTAATGAGCTGGCCAGATTTACAGCATCCACACACTCAGGCAGCCAGCAGCAGAGACTGGATACAAAGAGTGACGACTATCAGCAGAAATAATGTTTTGATAGAACAGCAGATGGGCCTCAACCCAAATCCATTATTGGATGAGATGATGAAGTGAGCTTACAACATACTGAGAGGTGTTTTTCACATTCCCATAGCGCAACAGGTAGTCCTCTATACAGCAAATTCTCTATTGACAAACTCAGAATGTTTTTGCCAAGAGTACATCTGTACAGAGCTGCTGTCTGAGCAACTGTGGGACCATTTATGGCTTAAAGGACAATCCTCCCCCAAAACACACACACACAAACACACACACCTACCCCAGCTGCCTGACCCTTGCACTCTCCCACTGGGAGTTGGTCTCTGTCAGTTCCACTGTGATAATATCAAATGCCAGCAGTAACAGCTTCTCTAACTGTGCCCAGTGTGTTTCATCTCCTGTGGTTCCATAAGCGCCCCCTGACCATGAACAGTTTTGCCCTGTTTTTTCAGTTACTTATATTCTCCTGCTTCTCTTTCCCTTTTTTCTGCCTTAAATGCCCCTCTCCAGATCTCTTCTGTCCTGCACACTTAAACATGCACACAACACATTTTCTTTTGACAGGTATTTATTCATAGTTTATAGATATTATCCATACTTAGTTTCTCATGACCTTAGCAAACTTTTTTAAAGTTTATTTTTTTTGTACCTCCACTTACAGCATTTCGGAATTTATATTCCATCTTTTTTTCATCCTCTTGCCAATACTCACATTCATCCCTAACTACAGCAGATATGCAGTGCAGGAGAATCCTGCTTTTGATAACACAGGAATGATGCACACAGATTGTATAGCCAACTTCAGACCAGCGCTGTAATGCAGCACATAGATGGATTAAATGTATTGGTAAACAGGCAGATAGCCAAGAGGCTCCAAGTGATAGATATCCAAACTTTATCTGTTTACTGTCTCTCAGGTATGTCAGGCAGATGAGCAAATCCCTCCTCCACCTCTATTTTCTATCAGTCATATCTCAGTGTCCCTCTCTAACCTAAAGTAAGCTCTGATGAACTATGGTTGATGTTATAAAACAAAGATGTTCAAGGTGAAAGCCCCTTAGGAGAAAGTCAGACATAAGGAGAAAGAAAAGCCATTTAGGCCATATCTGATACAAAAATAGACATTTAAAAACAGTTTCTATATTTAATTTGTTTCTCAGGAACATGTATTCCTTAATGGATGCATAGTAAATCCTTACAATAAGCACAAGCTCTTATCTCTTATCACCTGTTTTATTGTATTATTGATTGATTAGTGACTTATCAGATAATTGTATTTGGGAAGCAGGTCCACTGCTTGTAGGTACTATAATTTGGTAATTTATAAAAAGAGGAATTACAAACAGCAAACATTTTAGTCCCCAACTTTTGGCTACTACTTCATCCAAACAATTTTGAGCTGAATAACATGACAGCATTTTATGCACTAAACACACAAATGCACTCATATTTTCGGTAATATTGGCAGAGGGTGTTTGAGAGCTCCTATTATGTGTGTGAATGAGCTGTTTAGTGCTTGATGTGGGCTCTGGCAGCAAAACAGAGGCACCTGCTATTTGATGTGCCCTCTGTCACTGTCAGGTAAAACATAGATGAATCTGTTATATGCCTTTCTTCTGTGCCTTTGTTCACTTCTGAAAGCAGAAATTCAAACTCTAATCTTGTATCACCCTCTGCCCTGTATCTTAGCAGGTTATAGCATGTGAAGGTAATTTGTTTACTAGTTTACAAACAAATACTTTAGCTCTAAAGGAACACCTACACTATATGGATGATTAATGTCTTTCCAGTTGCATGGTTGCCTAAGAAAAAAAATCTTATTAATAATGAAAAACATATTTTGAGACAAACGTATTTTGAAATTACAGACAGGAAATTACTGTGACTACACATTCTGTATATATCTAATGGACATAGGCCAACACACACACAAATACACATGCTGGCTTCTAGAAGTTGGATTTACCACATAATGATTTCAGTATCATCTCTCCTGGTCTCTACTGTAGTGTAATTGAATCCAGTGGTTACTGAGCTGAGTGGTGGCTGCTTGACAGGCGCAGGCCTCAAAGAGAATTCTGCCTGACACTAAGACCCTGAGCCCCATAGGGAGAGATGGAGGGATTTAGGGAGAAAGAGAGAAAAGATGGATAAAGTGAGAAGGTTAAATGGGAAGCAGTCAATATTTTACACACCTCAGGCTCCATTTATAACTTTCTCCTACATAGATTTGGTGCTTGGGTTCTAATTCTTGGCAAAAGTTGTGGTTTCTCAAAAACAAACTGTAGAATATTTCCAAGTTTTTGATGGTATATAGGAAGCTGTTCCTTAGTATAGTGTTGTTGCTAGTTTTGAGTATTGTTTGTTGTTGTTGTCGTTATCCATCTGCTCATATGATTCTGTCTAACAGGACAGTTTTATATAGCACATGATTATCCTCTACAAACTAACCTAGTATAACTTGTACACTAGTGCTTCCATTTTTTTTTTTTACAGTGCAGTGCAGTACAGTTTATCTATAGGCTTACGATGTGTTAATCACATATGTCCCATCATTCCAGTTTTCTGCAGTTCACTGTTTATATTGTGTGTGTGTATCCATTTGCAGATATTCACTATATGCAGGCCAGTGCTTGTGAGTGAGGGCAGTCTTTCACTTTCATGAATGATAATTTATTTGTGGACTTCAGTAAGTAAGATGTCAGAAAGGACATTGGACCTGTAGAACAACTGTTCCATGCATCCTTTCCAGTCCAGGGGTTAATGCAACAAATACTGCCTGGGCATCCTGTATGCCGCCACTCGTGAAGGTAAATCACCTCCTCTTCCTCGCTTTATCTTTCTGTCATTTACTTTATCCCACTGAGCATGAAGAGCACCTTGATTTGCGCGCTATGCAGAGATGGATTCAGATTTGTCTGTCAAAGAAAGGAAGGCTCGTGTTTGTGAGTGACCATCGTAAACTGTGTTTTTGGAAGTGGGTGGATGGGTGGGAGAAAGGGAAGTCATGTGGGAGCACACAAGGAAAGACTGAGTGAGAGGGGTGAGATTGAAGGGGGAAAGAATGGTTTGCACTCCCAAAAGCCATTAAAGTTTGATTCACCCACTCTTCACTCTTTGAATAAATCAACCTGTCGGTCCCTCTCTCCCTGTCTTTCATGTGTGTGGGTCCCATCGCTCCATCGCCACCCCCACCCTGCCTTTGGCGCTCTTCTTCCTTGGCAGAATTGTGCATTCTGACAAGGTTTTACTAACATGGAAGACAGTTGTGGATCTCATCAGTCCCACCATAATTTACAGCTACTTATGTTTGTATTTATGTTTATGTGCAGCAATGCTCATGGCTTTTTTTCAGTGTGAAAGACGCCATAGCTATGGTAACAATGCTCTACCGTAAGAGAAGAATGTGATATGTGGAAAAATCTGTTGAGTTACAAACCATGTCTTCAGCCTCACCAGGACTTTGTTTGACATTATGCAAATTCCTCAATGATTCTTCCCTCCCTCTGTCTTCACCTTGATTTCCATATGCACATCCCTTTCCATTCATCTGTTTTTCCTCTCACTGTTCTTTCAACCATGGCTAGATTTTCCTTAATAGAGCCTTATAGCTTTTCCAATTTGCTCAAATCTATTTTGGGTGTCACTTCCACAATTGGGAAGGTATTAAAAAAAAAAAAAAGTATTATAGAGAAATATAGACAAAAGGTGAAGAGAAAAAGCAACATTGCTGCTATCTACAGTTTAATTTTTTCCTTGTTAGTATTTTTCATTGTGCAGTATAATAATAACATGGTGTAGTATAAGGGGTCATTGTTTTCATCATAATGAGCCACATTCATTTAAAAGATTTTAAAATATTAACTTGACACATACCTTTTTACTTTTAGAAAGCATGAGTGACTCAACTGATGGATAAAAGTAGTGCTTATTGTAGAAATGTGATTCTTTTTTCTTCTTTTTTTGCTGCTTTACTGTTCAATTTACACCTCAGAGCCCAGATTTTACAGACCTGTTACAGCAGGCATACATGACAACCACAACAATCAAGTCTCAAATTAAGGTGACAAACAGATGTTTAAACTCCAACTTGCAGCCCGTCTTTTTCAGCTTGTCATTCTAGTGACTTTGATGTTGTCTTGTGGTGTGTTTTTTGGCGTTTCCTCTTATAGAACAAACCATCCATCCTGCCCCACAACCTGAAGGGAATGAGGATGGTGATACTGATGGTTGTGTCACAGTGTGGTTCTCTGGAAAATACTGTGCCACATCTACTGGCAAGATTTCTCTTAAATTTGGTCCACAGAGGATTGTTATTTTTCTCCTTACATTTTAGACAGTCAGTGGACTTTTTCTTTAGTGGCACTCCAAGCCCAAAATGTTGTCTTTGCACACAACTATCTTACTGTTTAACAGGCTGGAAATAAATTTATGCTGTACATTTATTCTCCTCAGGGGATGCACTAGTTTAATTTTCATAGCACCACCATAAACTTTTACATTTTAGCCCCATTACTGGAGGGACTAAACAAGTAAATCTATCAGATATCATAAATTCACTATATGTTCCAGCACCGCAGCAGCTTCTATCAGGACTTTCAACTTTCAGTAATGAAAGTATTTCTTTAGGATTTTCTGACAGAATATTTGAATACACTATATAATCTTTCTTTTGTTGTGATGATTTGGAGATTTGGTTATATTCTTTATGGAAAAAGCAGGCTGCAAAATATTGTCCTGATATTTTTCTTATTTCTCTTATTTCTTATATATAATAGCATTTTATTTGTATTTTTTTCTAGATTTTGAATTAAACTGCAATGTGATGTTTTGATATGCTCATTGTGTGCCAAAATGGCTACACAGCTTTTACTAAATTGATCGATCTCTGCTGATTCTCGTTTTTTGAATCCAAAATCACTATTTTACTGTGGCTTTTTAGATCAGGGTAGGTTTCTGGATTAGTTTCAGAATGAATTCTAATGCTTAAGAAACCCAGCATTGCTAAATGTGTCTGATTAAATACAGGTAATATGTGTTTAAAAAAAGCAGCTAAAAAAATATCATACTCTACCCAAATAACAGAGGGTACTTTTTCACTTCCAAGGAAAGCAAATGTATTGCATTATTCATAAAAAAAAAAAAAAAAAGATTCAGTGAATTTAACCATTGACTCTGTTACCTTCATTCAGTTGACAAACCTATGGATTGAAAGATAGTCAACATATTCTTTGTTGAGATGAGATTCTTGGTGTGTTATATTCTTGTATTTTATTGGATGTGTCAGAAAGGAACAGGAACATCAATATTTCTTCTCTGTTCTTTCCTTTAAGTGTGCATTGTCTTTTTCCTCCCTAGTCACCAGCTAATACTGATGCTGGCAGTCATCACCAAGGGTCGACCACTCCTCTTCCCCTTTCTTTTGCTCTTTTCTCTACCAGCAGGACCCAGCTTATAGAAAAGAAAAAGTAGGGTTAAAGGTTAGAGGAGGAAAAAAGGAAGAGAGGGAAGGGAAGCCACAACATTATGTATGAGAACAATTTTGCCAGGAGACAGGCTATTGGATTATAATAGAGCTATTTTATTATCGAAAGTGTAGGACAGCTAACAGCTACTACAGTACTAATCCAAACTTTAGAAGTTGCTGCAAGTGAATTAATGAAATGTCATTACAAAATATTGTGGAGACAGCCACAGACATGGACAATCCACAACACACTTGTTGTCTCTTGTTGACAGCTCCACAACTTTCAAGTCTAAACAATATGTAGTTTGATTTGACAGCATCTCATTCTCATTGCAGTAAAGGGAGATGAAAGGGAATGAAATGGTAGAAATTACAGGTTGGGACATTTGCTTTGTTATGGGAAATGCCAGTTGACATTTGATGATCACTTCATACAAGAGATGATTATACTGTATGTTGCATTAGTATCATTAGTGCTGTGAGTGCTTTGTAGTGCTCTATACTGTGTGCATGCAGTATGCACAAAGCCTAAACGTAAATATTGAGGATAATGGGTAATATGGACTTAATATTGGACTTGTTTAGGTCCATCTTATTCCTACTTGCTGTGTCTACTCTTATCTGCTGCAGAGCTTCATGAAATGATTGTGAAGTGATGCCACTAGACCCCATATGTCCTTTTTATAGGCTCTCAGATGTCTTTGTCTTTCTGTATGTGATTTTCACATTTCTGTGAGTTTAAATCAGATTGTTTCATTTCTATTCTGTTTAGAGCTTGATTACAATGTTGGTTTAGGCAGGATGTTTGAGGTCCAGTGCAGTGGGATGTTTGGAAACGTTGTACCTTCACTCATATTCTTGCATGAGGTTAGATTTTGAACTCTGGCCAGAGTAGACGGCTATTATATACTTAAAAAATGTAATGCATCCTAAAAAGTAGATTTAAAAAATTCGATTGATTGATTGTTGCATGGTGATTGCTTTCCTTCTCACACTCAAAATTATTAGAAAAGAAAATGTCTTCATACTAACGCATATCTCAATGTTACAAGTTTTCCCATCAAACATGCCCTTTCTATTAGAATTTCTTAGCTGCTAATCGGATTGAAGCATCTTAACGTTTTGGATGTGTGGTCCCTGCTAAAAGTCAGAGATCAGATTGATGTTTCAAAGCTCACACACATTTGCACACACTGTACTTTGAGAGGTAACCACTGGCAATCTTCAAGCACTAGAATAATACATTTGAAATTACAGTAAAGGCACCTGGGGTCATAGTCCAGCAGAAAGGCAGCCTGAAAATATGTAGTTAGATGCATCTGCAATTGCTTGAAGTCTGAATTATGCAATGGATGGGAATCATTGTATATTTCTACTTGTGCCTGTGTGTGTGTGTGTGAGAGAGAGTGTGTGCCTCTGTGGAGAGAGACTTGAGACATTAAGACTCATGGAAGTAGAGCCCCATCTGCCCTTGCAATACCCCATGCCTGAGGCTACAGATAGAAAGAGATGTTGATATAGAGTGCAGTGTACCTATAGGACCAGACTGCAGAACGGAGAGATCCAGGGGTGCAGAGTTCACACTGAAGTGAAAACACACAAAAGGCTTGAAAAAAAAGCACACACTTGGATACAAGGAGAGAGGAAAGAAAGGCAGTGGAGGACAGAGAGCAGCGTATCTATTGAAAACCAGCAGATATGCATTGAATTGTTGACATGATATGGCTAAACTTTGGTAGCACAGTTTGTTTTTTAAAAGATGGTATTATGTGAAGTTCATCAGCCTAATGCATTTGATGCTCTTACATAAGCAGGCGATGTAGTTAGCACAATAATGTCACGTCATGTCAAGGAATGTTTCTTTAAAAGAAAGAAAGGAAATGTAAACAAAGTTAGAAAATGAGGGAGACCACAGAGCACCAACCAAAAGGGTCACAGAATCAACTCTGGATGAATTTAAGGTATGAGATCAGAAAAAACAGCGAACACTGTCAAAGGCCAACAGTTTCAAATACAGGGTGAAGTTCAACAGTTGTGATTTATTTGATATGATTCTCTGGGGCTCCACATATTTGTTTTTCTACCAGAGAGTAGGCAACCACTGGGCCTCATCACTCAGCTGATGAGCTGAAACTACTACACCTCATACTACTACCAATTAATCGATGATGATGAGTATGACAATGGTCATACTCCAGTCCTCGAGAGCCACTGTCCTGCTTGAGTTCTAAATATCCCTGTCCTGCTTGTTTTCCAGATGGTTGTAAAACCAGCAGGACAGTGGCTTTTGAGGACTGAAGTTTGACACCCCTGACTTAAACTGTTGTCTGGCTCAATAAATGCATTTGTGACCTTTGCTTTATGATGTAACACCATTACCTGTTTCCAAAGGAACTTAAGGAAACATAAACACACACACATCATGGGAGGCAGGAACCATTGACGCTGTAGAGGGGGTGGATCTATGCAGCGTGACGTCACCCATAGGGTTACACCCTACAAGAATGAAGCAAATTCAGTCGCCATTTTTGGCTGTTGGCTGTTTGGCTGTTACGGACTTTGCCATGTTGCTTTTGTGGAGCCAGAGGTACCATATTTGGGCAATAAGACAGTTTCTTCTAGAGAAAGTTCCCATGGCCATTATTGAGCCAATCAGCAGCAAGCTTTTTGAAAGTACATGCCCCCTGGAGCGAGTGAACAAAGCTCCAACTGTAGTCCGATCTGGCCATGGCCATAAGGCTTAGCCTAAGACTAAATATCAATATCTAATATGCACAATTAATTCTACGTATAACATGGCAGGTAGGAGAGTTGTCCACACTGTTCTTAAATGTCCAAGCAGCGGCAAATCCATTCCTACCACGGAGGGGCGGGCAGCCTAAAGCCATAACATGTAACTTGTCAATTATCCCCACGTAGGAGTGGAATAAAGCAACATGGATTAAAGGAGGCACCTGACTGGTCAGTTATTTTACCTTAATATTTTATGTGAGGGAGCAAATATCCACATTAGGCTGACACAAATTAGGAATATTAAGAGCATGTTCAAACAAAGATGACAAAGCCACAATGATTACTTTGGCAACAATAATGATTTAGTAACGCATACATATTTTATGTTTATAGTGCCTTCTAGTGGCCATGGTAATTAAAAAGGAAGAAAAGGAGAACAATCAGGAAACCTTATAAAGTGACAATGTCCTCTGAGGGAAGACTGTTCTGTAAATGGACAGGTCAAGATAAGTGGACCTTAACATAGGCAACCACTTTTTGAGACCATGGCGAACACGAGCTCTAAGCTTATTGAAGTCCTTATTTTGACCCAAACCATAATTATTCCCTAAACCAATTCAGGATGTTTTTTTTGTTTTGTTTTTCTTGTGTGATGCTCTATCTCTCTCTATTTTGTAAGTCTTTTTATCTAAATCTCTTCTCACTGCTTTACTCCATCTCTCGCCCCCATGTTAGTTCCAGGTAATTGCCCAAACAATGTTTCCCTCTCTCCCAATGAATTCAAATCAGACCACTTGTACTGCTGAGTGACTGCAAACATAATCCAGCTGCCACGAAAAGCCTCTTCACTGCTACATAAAGTTATTGCTAAGTATTGGAATATGGAGCTTTGTCATGCCATTCCAGATGTGTACCTTTAAAGGTGATTGCCCTAGGTGTGAATAGTAAAAGATATGAAGATGAAGAAAAGAGCACGGAGGGCTTGGTTAAGTGACCAACATACAGTACTAGTCTTCATGAAGCTAATCTATACACGTTGATGGATGTTGTCAGTGGTGAAATTGTGCTTTGCTCTGCTCTTGTTCACATACTATACCTCTCAAATGCAAACACACAAATACAAGCTGCCCACATACACATAAAATACTCCTTGCTTCAACTGGTCCCTGATTCCCCTATGTCTTTAAAAGAAAGTGTGGACTGATTAAAGTCACAGTTTTATGGGAAACTGTGAAAAATATGACAAAATAAATAAATAAAGCCAGAGTGTCTTGCCCCCCTAGGCAACAGCCGTTTATATGATAATCAGCTCTACTCTAATTTGCATTTAATTCTATTTTAAAAAATGGCTTCTTCAAAAAGAGAAGAAGTGGAGAAGAACAGGAAAAAATATGTATAAGAGCAAAATATTCTGTAGTAGCAAGGCAACTAGGCTTTGTTATCATTTACTTTGTCCTTTCATCAGGTAGTTACAGTATCAAAGTGTCTTCTCCTCCAGTACCACTCAGTTCACAATGAACATATGCATATACATATTAGCTTTAACAGCTTCAGGTTACATCAGTCCTTCAGCAATTAGATGTGTTGCTAGTCTGATGTTTTGAAAGGTGGGGTTTGTAGCTCTGTCCAGGTACTTTTACAGCAGCTACAGTTAAATGTAACCATTACTGTTCCTGAACAGCCTCTACCTGCATAATTGTTAAAGGTTAAACAAATTTTCACTTTTACTATTGCTATTCTAAATTGAGATGGATAAATTTCCATATCAAGTACAAAGAGGGTGCCCATCTTGCTGATGTGGCCTGTCCTTGTGCCCTTCCCCTTGGAGCAACCCATCTGCCCCGCTCTGTCTCTCTGGCGCTGTAGATCCCTGAGGCATGCTGGACGTGATTACCTTTACATTTAAACAAACAGCCTGGGCTCTTGGTGGCAGTCAGCCATGAGCTCTGACAGGGAGGCTGGGGTGAGGTACTTGGGGATGAAGATCAAGTGATAAAGATGTTATTTGTTCCTTTTATCTACTGATAAAAGGCCTCTTCCATACACACACGCACGCACCCACAAATACATACTCATACTTCATACCTCCTATAGCTACACTGATTGCCTAGCCTCTTTAACTAACTACAGTAACTATCACTGCTAACTCAAGTTATACCCTAATCTAAAATCCTGATCATAACCTATGTAATTTCAAATTATATTTAACCCAGACTCCAAGCCTTAAATAAACAAAATGGCTGCTTTTAACTAAAAGCTCTAATTCTATGGAGAATGCACAGGAACATAACGGATACATGCACTCACACGTACACATTTAAAGGCTGTCCTTGCCTTTCTAAAGTGGCTCCTCTTGCTGTTTGTTGGTGTGGAATCATTTTGTTCAGCTGAGTGCTTCTCCAGAAAATCGCCCATCACTCAGCCTGGCCATAGAGTGGACAGAGAGGAAAGCAGTGCAAGGGCAAGATGGAATGAAATGAGGTTATAATGTGAGACATATTTGTCATCAGCTTCTGTACAGTGCACAAAGACTTGCTCCATATTATGTTTCATTCAGTGGGTACACGAGGTCAAATGAATTGCCAGGAAAAGGCTAACTGCTGTTACAAAAGAGAAGAAGAAAATGAATGGCAGTGAGAGACGTGCAGTTAATCAATATTGTCAATCCAGCCAGTAGAGCAATTGATTTTCTGACAAACCAATCATAATCCAGTGAAAGGGATACAGTTCTTAGGATAAACACACAGCAGTACATCAGATTGGAAATACAGATGGTTCTAACCTAGTCTTTCTTGCAGGGGTTTTTCGGTTAGTCTCTATAATGAGTGGGCGTAACTCTTACTTTTCACCTTTCTCCCTTGGGAACAGAAATTAACAAATAGGTGTGAGAACTATTGGTTGTAAGCAGTCGTCATCACTTTGAGTCAAATCCAGATTTATTGCCTGCCTGTAAATATGTATGATAAAGTCTCACAGCACCTGCATTTGCAGCACAAGGTTTATCTTTACCTTCAATAGACGATGGACAATTAGAAACCAAGTGACTGTAACTGTTAATCTATCCATGAATTTTCAGTTTACAATATGCTCCTATGATGTTTCTTGTCCCCACTGTTCACTTTTCCACTTTTCCCTTAGAGTTTCTGTCTTTTAATTTAATTTCACTCTCTGTTCCAGACATACCTGGTAAAACTAATTTACTGGTGCTCTGGCAGGGGCATCAGTACCAAAAGGCCAGATTCTCAGAACCATTAAGTTAAGTTATTTACCCTTATTAGTCCCACAATGGGGAAATTGCAGTTTTAGACTCTTGAGACTAGACCTTTCACATGTCGGGAAGAGGCAGCTTCCCTGTATGATTGGCTTTCATTGCATCAGTTCGTACAGGTGCCATGGCTAAATGAGCACCATTTTTGCATAGCCTCCCTCATTTCCCCTTAGTACTGATCTGCCTCTCTGCATGTCAAATCATAGCCTTTACCAGCTGTTTAACAGAAGTTTTATTTTGTGTGAGATTCATTTCTAAGTGGATGACACTTAGACTTACATAGACAATTAACTTATTGTGAATTTGAGTTGTGTACAAAACACAGAGGGCGCGTGCACATCTGCCACCCTTCATTTTCCGATCAAAGCTCCCTAATGTGTCATGTTCTGTCTTCCAAGAATACAACTCGGCTGCAAACGGAGTTAAACCACTGATAGGCCCATCAACAGACTGGATGTTGTCAGTCAGGCAGCTTTTCTCTTTGCTCAAACCAATTCCCCTTTGTGATATCACAGGTACATACAACAGGACTGCAGCTCTGCGCCACTGGGAAAGAGTCTAAAGCAGCAGCTATTGCCATGAGTGGAATTGTAATGACAGACACATCATTTTATGAGCAGAACTGTCTCATTGGTCTGTGTATGGCCATGATATATGATTTAAAGTTGTTACCACATCCCTTGGGCTTAAGGACTTATTTTAGAAAGCAGTGTCCTGGAGCTTATTCTATGACATATGTTTGTGCGATGGCACATCTCTTTTTTTTTTTAGGTTGTTTCCTGTGTCTTCTGTAGAAGTTGGGACACACTTGCTGATTATGAATAGTATATGGACTGTGTCTCAGTCTGGATCAGTTGGCAAATAAAATCTTTATGTACGTTCCATAAAGATTCGAATCTTATGTCTTAACACCCAGTCACTGCCAGTTGTTCCCACAAAGGTTTTTTTTTAAAACATGATTAATATTTGCGACAACATTGATGACCGATGACACCACTTATGTTTCAGGAGAACTAACAGTGGATAAAGTGTAACAGTAAAGATTCGAGAACAATAAAAAAAACTGAAAGTGCACCTGACATCTTAAATGGAGGAAAAACTGAACTGTGGCAGGAGCGTGAATGCCTCTGCAATATTAAATCGACCCAACACGTCAGAACTGATTCTCGCTATAGACTGTACAGTCTGTGATGTCCATGCCTCTCCATCAGCGTAAATTGACTTGGATGTAAACAGTCATGTGCTCTTTCTTTACTGTCAAGAACTAAACACATGTGCAAGCCAATGGAAAACATGGCATGTGCTGTCTTAGTGGGTTACAGCCAGTCATTAAGTGTGTCCCCGCCTTAATATTTTGGACACCTGGAAAGAATAACTGGTCATCCCAGTTGTTCTTTCCAGGTGTCCAGCTCATCAATCAGAAACCTGTCCAATCTTTTCCAAGTCCTAAAACCCTTGTACTGCAAGCTTTGGTTACTATACACACTAAAGTCCCTATACAGTACACACACAGTGTACAGTCAAAAACTCAAATTCAGCACATACTAAATGCATGTTTATTTGGAAATTCAAAATGTTCCAAAGTAAGTGACTTTAAATAGGGTATAAATCATTTTTGTATAATTTTCCCCATTTACTTTCGGAGCCTTGCTGATGAAGGACACTTACTCTTATTTCAATACCAGTGAATTATTGATAAGCTAATTTCAAATGTGAAATATAGCTTTCTGTGTCACCTTTATGATTAATTTAAGTGTTCTTTTGATTCCCCGCTTCAGCATCTCTACCACAGCTGCATACTGTGAAATCTTTACCAGTGCCCTGACCTCAACTCTTTTTATACCCGAGTATGTCATATAATGTACTTCCATCATGAAGTTGTTTAGGTTATCTGTTCAGTATATTGATAGATTAGGGTGATACAAATATGATTCAGGTGTCTTCAACATGTTTGTAATCAACATTTTTCTTTTTAAAGAATCACTTCAAGTGATTTAAGTTAAGGGTTTATTTGCCCTATGGTCAATTCAGATTAACTAGCCATACTGTGGGGCTGTCAGATCTATTTATCGTTTTGGGGGCTGCGACTTTGGGGAAAAGACAAATCAAAGAATAGAGAACTAATGGAGAAAATTAAGTGTTAAAAGTCATGCTTTAGCCCATTGAACTATTTTAAGGATACATACTGGTACATACTACTGCATGATTTAAAAAACGTCTGCCTTACCAATATTGCATATTGTTTTAGTCTATTTATGTTGTGGTACGAAATGACACATAGCAATGTTGAATGTTGATTACTACCTGAAAGAAAGGGTTTTATAGAGAGTGCTTTGACAGGTGTAATAGCCAAAGACATGCTGCTATTCAAATTTAATCTGGGAACAAGTCATTTATGTCCACTTTCAACAGTTCTGCAGCTCATGTAGTTCACAGTGTTACTTACTGCTCTACATGTTCAGACTACTAATCTACATGGTATTTGCTGTAGGTCACGCATGTTAAAAGATTACTTGGTAGTTAATTTCTGATGTAGTTATTGTAGTTGAATGCAAAGTATTTTATTGGTGTGTAAAAAAAAAAAAAAAAAAAAATGTTTCCTCAAGAACTGTATATTGTTTTATCTTCATTATGGTGAGGTTTTGTCAAAATAAATATGACTGTACCTGGCTATAAGGATTTCTAATAAGGTCAGCTCTTTCTGTATTCTTTGGCCTTAAGTAACACGTGATAATACTTAACAGTGTAATGTGAAAACGCAGGTTGCTGTTTCTTCTCTAATTAAAAACCAGAAACACTTTCCCTCGCCATGATAGTTTTTAGTTAACATCTGTATCTGTCTACTTCTTTACTTCTCACTTACCCATAATTATTTTGCTTCACTTTCTCCTCATTTGCAATACATTCCCCCATATAGGTTAGAATAATACCAGTGGCAGTGTGAAAAGGTGCCACATGTAGGAGGCAGTGATGGAGGGACAGAGGTTGTGAGAGGCAGGAAGTGAAAGGGTGAGCGGAGCTGGTACAATCACATGCCTGCTGGGTTGGAAGCGGAGAGCAGACAGCTGGGGAGGAACCGAGAACCTTGTGAGCAGTGTAGGTGTAATCATGGCTCTATTGTAGTGAACAGCTGGGCCTCTGGAGCTGTGAGCAGCAGGGGTCCAAAGCCAAGGCGCTACCCTTGCAAATCACCATGTCTAACATTTCTGACAAAATAAGAGCAGTGCATTGTAGTCAAAAGTCTGTGGGTTTGCCATGGCCTTTACCAGGTAGGACAAAAAGTCAACTTAATTTCAAAGAGCAGAAATATCATGCACAAGTCTGATTTTCTGTTAAGAGTGGGCAGAATGCAGCTGGATTTTGGCCTATTGAGTTTGTGTTCCGCCCATGCTGTTTTTTTTTTTTTTTTTTTTTTACAAGGACGAGTTGCTATCTTAACACCCTACCCTTGCTTGGAGCACCTTGTCTTTTGTGGCAATATACCATCCAAGTACTAACCATTTCTGACCCTGCTCGCCTCCTCAGGGGTGACAAGATCGGGGCTTGATAAAGGTTAAATGTGGAGGGCTTTGGCATATTGATGGGAACTAAACATTTCAGTTAATCCGTGGGCCCATTAGTCATTACCTAATTGATCATTAGTTGTTAAGATGGGCAGTCGTCCTGTGCTGTTTATTAGAATTGTCATGCTTGAATGTAATGGCATTTTGGATCACAGGTTGAAATGTTTTTGCAGTCTGTTATTCAGGTTAACTACTGATAGTCACATAAAGGCAAACAATTGAGAGTTGGCCTTACAAAACTGATAAGAAATGAATGGCGAACTCCATGTGCATGTTTATATGGGTTATTTAAAGCAGCACATCTTAAAAAAAAAATCTGCTTCATAAAATGTTGCACTTTTACCACTTTCTGAGCACGTCAACGCAATGTCTGTGTTGTTATATTGTAAATAAGCTAATGAGTATGGAGAGTCATTATCTACTTTATCAGTGTGATAGTCAAATTGGTATGCATATCTTGGTAATATGCACTTAGCAGATTAATAGAAGAATAGTAACCAGCTATGAGAGAACAGGGTTTGTTCACCATGCTGTTCAGAAATACACACATTATGGCATAAATATTATAACTGATGGACAGCAATCTACATTTCCATAGAGAGAAGTACAGAGTACAGGTCTGTTTTTTTAATGAATAACAGTCATATGTTGCCAATGCAAGATGTTTATAAACCTTTGATCTTTCACATTCATGCTGTAATTGATGATTCCTTTTGAGTAAAATTTTATGTAGATCGCTAACGATTTCTATTTTTGTATCACGCAATCTCTTCTAACTATGCTTTTACAGTATAGGCACTGTACTTCTCCATTGCAGGAGTTGTGGTCTGGTGATTTGCATTTTTTTTTTTTTTTTAACAAATCATACACTAATTTGGGGCTTTTAGCTTGTGCTCCTGAAGAGGATAATTGGCACTTACACTGCAGTCTGAGTGAATTTGGCTTCAGTTCTTCCATCATTAGAGTGACAAATAAATGAATTAAACTAAGTTGCGGTTGGACAGAGCATCATCACACACTATGGCAACTGGTCCCTCAAGGACTCCCTAGAGGAGAGAGCTGACGTTTAACTACTGGAATCCATTACACTTACAGCTCCAGACCTCAGTGGACTCGAGTCCCTGTCATCCCTCAAAGTCCCAGAGAGAAACAGGGCTGTGCTATCCTGAGGTCTGGCCAGCCTTGATTCTGTAGGGTCCCAGAAGTCGCCTTGTCATGTAGAACCTAAAATTTGACACACAGGAGACAAAGACTCCTCTGCTGCGTTCATGTATAGTGCAAACACCACTATATTATACAGTAGAGGCACAGTTAAAAGTGAAGAGGGACTCCCTTCTTTATTAAAGCTGTCTCATGGCTGTTAGTGACAGGCTTTCACTTTCATATGCTCATGTCTATGCTCTCGTTTTTTCTTTTTCCTTTTCTTACTGTCTGTTGTCGTCTCAGTCTTTGTTTTTCTCATCTTCTTACAACTTGCAGTCTGTCATTTTCTCTCGCATCGCCGACATTCGTGTTCCTCTTTTTTCCGCCTGCAGTGGGCTTGGGAAGTAGTCAGACTTCACTCCATTTTCATTTTAAATATTGCTTCTACAATACTACACATATTACCCTCTGTTTTTTTTTTCTGGGCAACCAAAATATCAAATCTAAAGGAGATATAGTCACTGTCCAGACCCTGTACTTATTACTTTGTTGAATCAACATTGGCAGCAGCTCCAGCTCCATTATTGGTCTTCCTAGGTGTCCCTTTAGTGTCCCTCATTCTTTCTTGCTAATCCGTCAAGCTCTGTCACTTAAGACTCAGTGCATCAGTGATCTTTTCATTGCAGCACTGTGTAGACCACTCAAGGGCATTCAGACTCCACCTGAAGCCACTCCAGCATAGGCTTCTGTGTGTGATTTGATGTACTGAAATATGGAGTTCTGGTTGTGTGTTTTCTGGAGCACGTTTTGTTCAAAGATCTTTGTCCCATCAACACCATAAGCATCATACTTGATTGACTGGCGCTGTATATGCTAACCATATGACCAGTTGCAATATGGCTCTCACAAGATGTACCCGTGGTATGAAATATATGGCATTCAGGCCAATAAGTTACTGTTTGTTTGTTTTTTTGGGGGGGGGTTTCTGTCATGATGTCAGTCTTGTAAGTGCTGTCCCTCTAACAGGCTCTGCCATCTCTGCAAAGAATCTCAGATGCTCTGCTGCCTTAGTCATTGGGGGTCTGGTCATCTGCTTAACCAATGCCCTTTTTGTCTGGTTTGGTTGAAGGGCCATCTTTTGGAAGAACCGGGTGTTTTCAGACTCCTTCCTTTTTACAATGATGTCCACTGTGCTCCTGGGAACATTTATTGATTTAGCAATTTCTTACATTCTTCCATGGATCTTTGGCTCAGCACAATTCTATTTCGGACACGATCATAAACCACAAAAATCAACTGGGAGTGTAATAGTCAAGGGGCTGAATACTAAGGTAAATTAAGCATTACAGAATTAATATATTTTCAGTGTGTTACATTATTAATATGAAGCAAAATCAGAATTAAATCTCAGGGTTATGACACAAGTCTGACTAGCACAAACACTGTATAAACTAGCACAGTATGCTCTAAGTCCCTGTCTCTCTGTACTCTGCAGCCTGTCTCTCCTCCTCTCTATCCTTAAGTAGTGACTGTCAGAAGGAGAAGAGGGTGATTCCAGCAGTGTACTTCAGATAAGACACAGCAGGGAACTCTCTTCATCCTTCTCCAAACATCTCACCACTTAATGTTCTGCTTCCTGAAGGAAATAGATCACCTTTATTGAATAGCTGCAAAGTAGTGCTTAGCCATATATTCAGGAATATGAGCCATGTCAAACCAATTGATCTTTAAGGTAGTGACGCATACATGTACAATGCTCTTCAACTAGCAAACAGTGGTTTAGCAGCCATTTGTCTCGCCAATGCATGCTGGACGTGTTTATTGCATGGATTATTTATGGAGAGGTGATTGGACAGTCTTATTGGGCAATAACAGCAAAGGGATTCACTGCCTAGCGTTTTGTGCCTGGTCACCCACACTGATTAGTAATTGGCATCGCACAGGTCCAATCAATGACCTTATGGCAAATGTATTGCGACAAAGTGAAAGGTACAAAAGGCCAAAGAGAAGAGAATCTGTCTGATGGCTCTTTGCTCTCTGTTGAGCTCCATGGTGAAGCGCAGACTACCCGCCAGGCTGTAGTGCTCTCTGTAGCGGTAGACTGCTGGAATGCCAAAAAATACATCATGAGGAGCTAATGATCCGAGACAACTGTTTAAGTAGGTTGCACAGTTTCTTTTTTCTCTTTGTATTAAAATGCACCACTTATGCAAAAACATTATTTTGACCTTCAAAGCCTTTTAGGGGATAAAGGGAAAACAAGAACATGAGAATGAGATGAGCTTCCAGAGTCTAATAGCAGCACATAGGTGATCATCACCTGCACACAGCCAAGCCTGATAACATCTGATGTACCACACTGAAACACTTGACACATTCAGAGTTGGTCATCTGTGCTTCCCAGCAAAGCTTGTTGAAACTGCTGTTGCTTGAACTGTTTTGAACACAAATCTGAGAGATCAAAATTGGCATGTTTGCATGTTTACTGGAATGCAAATGTGTGACATTATTTACTGAACCCTGTGGCATTAAACTTGGGGCGGTGTTAATGAGTCATTGTTTCTTAGGCTGCTGTGTAGAGAGAGATAGAAACTTGCATGCTTTAGGGCAGCAAAATGATGCATCATATCAGTCACTTTCTCCACACATCCCTTTATTAACCACATTATTGCTCCCACTTTCCAAAAAGAGGTACAAACATATGTACGGAGACTTCACTAATGCTGAACTATCAAACTGCTTCCTTGACATCAAAGCAGAACTGATATAGCAGACACTCATGCCAGATGCACATACAGGTACACAAGTGCACACACACGCACAAATAAGCAAATGCAAGAAAATGTAATTAATTCACCTAGAGTTTGATATTGAAAATTTTTATCCATTTAATTTGTGCCTGTGCATCAGTGTCATGCTCCAAGCTATGGAGTACCTTTACAGGTGTTCCCAGCTCTCTCGTAAGCAGACTACTTGACAAGCATAATAAATATATCAGAGGAATGCAGCTTAGATGTTTATTCAAATGCAGCTATTATTGTGGAGGCGTGGATTAGTGACTTTATTCCTTCACTCAACAACTATCGATGAGGTTTACTACCCTGCAGTGAAGCTTCTCAATGACCAAAGTTTGGGAAAGTAACTGACTTACCAAAAGATGAACTTGTTTATTTTAATTTTAAAATGCATTTACTTTCAGTTCACCAGTCTCAGAAATGACCTGTTAACCTTTCAACCTTTCAAAGGGGGTTCCAACTCCAAAGTTAAGAAACTGAGCCAACTGAGTAGTTGCACCATTCAGACGTACGTACTTTCTGTCCCTCAGTTCCCATGTGGCAGTCTAGTTTAATCTGGTTACACAGAGCAGTTTCCAGCACTCCAGCATGTGTAGAGAGACATGGGAATTAAGTCATGGGGCAGAAATCTAGTGTAGAATGGTAGAAGCAGAGATCCTGAGGAAGTTTATGTTCTCTGCCACAGCTGTATTGTAAAGTTTTGCAGATAAAGGCATTTAACCTTAATTTGGTGTTATGTTGCTGTGTTATCTGGGTGCTGGCCTGTCCTTGAGTAAGACAGGTCACACACACAGATTTCTATACTGTCCAAACAAACCCATGCACACGAAACATGCACATGTTGTCATTGGAGTATTCCCACACAAATGCACTCAGTGACTGACACACCAAGACAAGATCCCTGGATAGTATGGACACACACACATGCAAATACACCTCCACACTTCCCTGATGCCAATGCAGACAGACTGTGGGGTCAACTGTGTCACTGTAGCTTTGGCTCAGGGCCCAGTTCAGTTCAACACCATGACCTCCCCATGTGGTCGCACTCTCCCCTGCAGTAAACAAGACCACACATCTGGACGGTTGAAGTGACAGAGAGAAACAGAGAACAGCCCTGAAACTGTTTATTTCCAATAGTATACCTGGAAGCTTACCATCCTACCTCACAATCTTTTTCATATCTAGTTGTTCTCACTTCTTATTAATTATGTGTGTGTGTGTGTGTGTGTGTGTGTGTGTGTGTGTGTGTGTGTGTGTGTGTGTGTGTGTGTGTGTGTGTGTGTGTGTGTGTGTGTGTGTGTGTGTGTGTGTGTGTGTGTGTGTGTGTGTCTACCCAAGGGGATTTTGGGTCCAACACAGTAGACAAGATTTAGATTTATTGACCACAGGGGGGCATCTGTTTTCTGACAGTAGGATATTCCTGCAGCATTGAAGTTGCACTGTAAAACATGTTTTATCAGATGAAGTCATAAAGTGAAGTTGCCGCAGACGGTCTGTCTAATTGAGATGTCACTATCCAGGCAGAGTTCAAAAGCTCTGCAATCTGTGTCCTTGCTTAGTCGATTTCAAGTTTGGTATCTGTGTTGGGCTTGAAGTTGCAATTGCACAAGGGAAATGGCAAGTAGCTTCCAACTTTTGTTGTCTATTGTTTACATGCTAGAAATGTAAATGAGGATTCTCTTGTCAGTCATCACAACATGGACATGACCCACTGTCTGCAACCCCTCAATCCTCCCCAAAGCGTCACAGCACCTTGTGTTGAAACGCAGCAGAGGGCACTCAGCTCAGCTTTATACTGTAATCTGACATAATGTTCCTCAGGGAGTGTGTGTGTGTGTGTGTGTGTGTGTGTGTGTGTGTGTGTGTGTGTGTGTGTGTGTGTGTGTGTGTGTGTGTGTGTGTGTGTGTGTGTGTGTGAGAGTGTGTGTGTGTGAGAAACTTGTTGGTCCATTTGGTATTCAGTAGGTAAATAAGTAGAACATACTGAGGGTGTGTTCCACTACTGGCCATTTGGTGCCACTGAAAAACTGCTGAGTCGACCCGTTGATAAACGTTCTTACAGAAATCACTGCTTTTATTTATCAAGACTCACCAAGAATAAATTGTTATTTGCACTAATGATTGGGGAGGAGGGTCTGTAGCTGATTGAGATGAATAATATGCACATTCCCAGTCACAACTAGGACACTGTGTTCCAAAAATGATGACTAAATTAAATTGTCCACTGTGGCTCTGTAGTTAGATAAGGCTTCTCTATAAACCATATAAAGGTTATAAGTTTAGTCTCTACTTCAGCTGAAGTTTATTAGTATTCATCCTGAACATTTTTTGACTGTAATAATGGAAAAATATATTCTACCACAGTGTAAATCAGGTCATGTACTTCATGAGTCATGTCTACCTTGCTGTCAGCCTGTGTTCAATGCCAACGCTTATGTGTGTGTCTGTCTTCTTGAATGTGTCTTTCAGAACACACCAGTGGGTCGATCAGTGTTCATGGTGAACGCCACAGATCCAGACCAGGGCACTGGAGGCAGCGTTCTCTTCTCTTTCCAGCCGCCTTCTCCTTTCTTTGCCATTGACGGGGCCCGAGGCACCGTCACCGTCATCAGGCCCCTGGACTATGAGACGACCTCAGCCTACCAGCTGACTGTTAACGCCACGGTCAGCACCCACACAAATGTTCTGCCTATATTAGCACAGGCCAAACTCTGTCAAACTAATGCACACTTTACTTTTGATGTTGTTTGTATCAGGATCAAGACAAAGTGAGACCTCTGTCACGACTGGCCAACTTGGCTATCACCATCACTGATGTCCAGGACATGGACCCCATTTTTACCAATCTGCCCTACAGTACCAACATAGAGGAGGATGTACCCCTGGTCAGTAATACAATCCCACCTGACATCCAAATGCCACAGCTTATATTCTCATGCAGCTTTTGTGCGAAACCCAATAATCTGTTCAGTTCTTTCTCTCCCATCCTTCTCTGTTGCCAACATGTTCCACTTATCTTTCATCTCATTGCTCATCTCCAGCTCCTCCTGTCCCATGTTCATACTCCTCTTTGATCATTCAGGAGGAGTTTGGTGTAGCTACAAGAGAAATATGGTTAAAACAGTGGCCTGAGTTATTATGAGGGCAGAATGTCTCACCTCTCATCCTCCCTCCTGAGACCCCAATCCCCACAGTCTCCTAAAGTCAGCCCCAGGGCTCGTGCATACAGCACTGCGGGTGTTGGAGACTGTAATTACTGTTGGAGATTTACACTCCTGCTTCAGGGATGCGAGGCCTCTAGCAAAGGTCACTGTGGCTATAGGATTTAACGCCATGCTGCCTCATGTGCTCATGCTGCTTTGTATGTGTGATGTATGAAGTCTGTATATTGTATCAAGTACTAAGCAGCAGGGTCTCAACATGACCTTAACTTTGTCTTTATTACAAGTAGGTTTGTAATACACTGAGTGTCTGTTTCCACGTACACCATTATGTTCACTCCCCTGACTCAGTCCTCTAAACTCAGCTCCCAGGTGGCTAATGGTCCAGCTATTGATGTTTCCACTCATAGAGAGGGAATTACACACAGGGGCATAATACTGTTCGTCCTTATTTCTATTCTCTCACTCTATCAGTTTTCATTCTGCCTCTCCCCATGTCTCCCCTGACTCACCCAACCCAGTACCCAAGCCCCCCCAATCAAACACCCAGCCACACATCCCTTGTCCCCAACTTGCACGCACCATAGTAGAAATGTCAAGTGCTACATTTGCATGCATATTAACGGGGCGTGACGAAGTCGACGCCCGGTGTCTCTCTGACTCTCTGATTCATCAACTGTCATCAGGAAGGTCACAACAGGAGAGAGAGGAGGGAGGATGTAAGGGGAAGGAAAAAAGATATTGAGGTGAAATGAGAAAAGGCAAAAAGAGAGAGGAAAAATATTTGAGAGAAAGGAATTGAAAAGATTAGCATTACGTTGAATCACAGCGTTGAAATTGCTGAGTGGGTTTTCAGATTTCTCACAACAGCTGAGCAGCATTAAGTCTAAGTAGTACTCCTTGGAGTGTTGTAGCTCTTGCCTCTAACAGTAGGGGGCAGTGTATAATCCTATTATAGCAATGGTGTAAGAGGAGGTCACGTAACCAAAAACTGTTGCTGAACCCCTTTGACTCCACAGCAGATACAGACAGGGTACCAACAGGGCGAAATACACTGCAGCAGTGTCGCTGCTCTTGTGCACATACACACACTTCTGATGCCCTCATGTAGTATTCTAACAGGCATGTGTCATTCCCATTAGGCAGTGTTTGGCTGTGATAAGCCGAGGGCGTACAGTGATGGAAAGTGTGTCAAGTGTTCTCAAGGCCCATGACATTTATGTGTAAAGGGATATCAAACTTGGATCCCTGTCATAGGTCATTTCTCAAAAGTGTGGGAGCACACAGAGTTACACACATACAAACCCCTCTCTTTCTGCCTCTGTCACTCCTAGTTCCTGTTTGTTTCTCTGTGTATGTCTTTTTTTTCTTTTGCTCCAGCCGATCAACCCATCATCCATAGAAAACCTTGACAAAGGAGTAGAAGAAAATATATTTTTTTCAGATGAAATCACCGGGCAGGGTTTTTAGCTGTTATAGCTGTGAATCCATGCTGCTTGGACTGACATTTAAGCTTCTTCTAGGACAAACACAATTTGGCTGTCAAGTCAATGAGGAGAAAAAGAGAATGGCTTGGGGGTAATGCACTGTATAGCTAGACATGAAAAGATGAAGAGGGGGAGAGGGGTTGTCTTGGGTTTAAGGAGATATGCTCTGTGTGTGTGTGTGCGTGTGTGTTTGCAGGAGGGGGATTGTATCTTTGATGGTTGATTGAACATATTCCACTTGTGTGGACAGCTTGAGAATATTGCTCATATTACTTCAGCATCACTTCTTCTCCCCGCTCTCTTTCTCTGTTCTTTATTCCTCTGTTAGTCTGTCCCTAAATTTGTCTTGAGTGTGTCTGTGTGTGTCTTCCCCTCTGAGCTAGTGATTGGTGTGAATCAGTCTCTAAAAGGCTTGTAATTGATTCTGAAGTAATTGGTCAATGACAGGAGATGCTTTGGCAGAAATGGAGCATAAACATGCCTTAGACACAATTTGCCGAATCAATTGGAGGTAACTTGCTTGGGTGTGAGTGAGAGAGTTACAGCAGGGGCATAAAGGAGGGACAGAGGATGGGAGGAGGGGAAAAGGAAGGAAACTGGGAAGTAGGGAGGGTCTCTTGATCTCTTACTGCAGCACAGGGGTTTTTAAGCATCACCACCGTGTCTGATTGAGACAGGAAGGCTGAAAAAGCTCAGCGGATCAAAGACTTTTCTTATAGCCCCCTCCTCTGTCGTACTGTGGTTTTGTTGAGTTGTGGACTCGTTGGCGCAGCTGGAGAGATTTGAAACAATGACAGGAGAAATAAACCCCAGTGAATTGCTAATAGCACACTCCATGATGAAAAAAATAGTTTGTGATTTGCCTATTGTGTTGCCGTCTGCCTTTTTGTTACAGATTTACTGCTTTTTTCCTTTGTGATGTGGAAATATGGCAGGGTACTGGAAATACAGTGCTCTTAAAGCCCACTAACAAAATTTTGTACACATAGCAAAGGCCAAGTTGCATAAAATAGGAACTGGATTATTTCATTTGCCAACAGCTATTTGCTGTGATGTTACAGTAGGTTTCTTGTCATTGAACGCAGGTCAGATTAGTGGCTATGCTAAAAATGTAACTGAAGACTACATTCATCTTATACAGTATGTTTTCTGTGTCTGTAGAGATACGAAGTGCGGAAGATAACAGCCATTGACCAGGATCTTGGACGACCAAGAGGCATCGGCTACACCATCATCTCAGGTCTGAGTCACATAATCAATCTGACATCCACAGCATAGAGAGAGGAATCGATCACTTCTTATCATAATCCCACAGCAATAATAGCCAAATCTCATCAAGCACAACAGTCAATAACAGCAGAGAGCTGTGTCTCAGTACTAGAGAGTAGAATTGCCCGTAAGCAGTTATTAATCACTGTTTGGTGCAGTTGTGAGGAAGTCAGCCTTCATTTAGTATTATCATTCACATGTTGGCCCATGCCATCAAAACAGGATTATGATTTGTCAGCATGACAAATTTTACCTTTGGCAGAAAAAAGTGAGCTCATGATTTTCCGTTATTGCCTACTTGTGGTGTTACAATTGTTTTATTACACATCACAGAAGCAGTTTGGGTAAAATGTGCTTAGATATAATATCTGTGCTAATGAACACCATATTGGGCCTCCTCCAAAAAAAAAAAAAAAAAAAAACTTAATTTGTGTTAGTGTTATTATACCTGAGACTTTTACTTTGAAGCTACAATTTGCATGCTGTTGATAAGGCTGTAGCTGTGATCCTACTTTAATACTCCTGAACTTTCTTACCTCTGCCAAGGATGTGATGTTTGTGCCTGCCAGATACTCAGTCTGTCTGCCTGCCAGGAGGATATCTTTAAAACTCATTAACAGTTTTCCATAAAACTTGGTGGACAGATTAACCTTGGGACAATGAGCTGAGACAGATCTTGGTGTTGATCCAGGGCTGCAATTGTCACTATTAGACAGGTATCTTGTTATTTACTTAGTCTTTTCTGCGTAATGCCAAAAAAAAAAACATGACAAATGAAAGTTTTCCATGTTGACGACACGTATGTAGATGGATTTCCAGCTGGACTTTATGGTTTTAATTGCCTATTTGGTGAATAATCCTTTCACTCAGGAAAATATAATAATTTGGCTATTGTGTACATTCTGTTCTGTTGGTATTTGATATTTACTGTATATGAATGATGTGTGTCACCATCCAGTATCATGGTATTATAGTTATCAAAGTAAGGAGTAATAGTAAGTAAGAGTCCCCAGGAAACAATAATATTTCATTTTTATGGCTGCTATACATCTTTCTTAGAAATAACTTATCAAATAATTGCAACGTCTGGAAAAATATCTAATTTTCAAATCTGGGTAATTGCATTGAGTAATGTGTTACACATATGTCTTCACAAGAATTTACCAATCTAATCCAAATCTCTTCTGCCTGTTGGTTGGGTTAGGAAGTTTCTGTGAGGTGTAGCACACCTTTTGTTTACCTCTGATGGTAAACCCTATATTGCTATTAAGACAAAAGACATTTGATCCTATAGTCGGTGCACATTTTATTAAAGCTTTACTACCCCTGTAGGGTGTTTATTTTCACCACAATCAGCATTTTGACCCCGAAGAACGAACAATCCCTCAAAGATCCTTCAGGACTGACCTGTGTGTTGAAAAGTAACATCTGCTGTGAGGATTACACCTGTGCGGACTGTACTGTACACAGCCCTCGTCTTGGCCAAAATGGCCAGGATGGAAGGATATCGCTGCATCCAGTAATTCCAGTTAGCTGAGTAGAGCTGGCACTACTTGACATTTCTGGCACACCATGAGAATTTTAGTTGAAGAATTTCTTTGTTTTTCCATCTGCTGAATCACTGTAGTTTGACCCCATGCATGCATGTAATCATGTGCAGGGGAATGTATTATTTCTGAGCATGTGTGCATGTGATTCCAGGTACACTCAGGACACAGAATCCACAGCCTAGACCACCTCTTCATGGAGCTCACCATAAACACTCTCCTCCTATTCTGTGTGCACACCTACTCAGTCTTACTTACCATCTGCTGCCACATGTTGTATTGCTGTGTGTTGTGTTTGTTGTAAAGTTGAAGGGCTGAGTTAAGCTCTAGAGGAGAAGAGCATTAAAAAGACATTAATTAGGTGGTGCGATGTATTCCCAGTCGTTGCAAAATCAAGAGTTATAGCAACGCAGTAAGCCCTTATGGAGATGGAGCCTGTTGGCTTGATAAAATCATTATACGTCTGATAGATAATGGAAGTTGAAGGGTGATGCAGTGCCAGGAGATAACGGGATGATAAAGTTGTGTTTTTTTCTGTGTTTGTGTGTGCTTGTACATGTGTACTTGCACAGTCTCTGTCTACCCAGGCTCATGTGTTCAGCTGCAGTCAGGTTAGTGTGAGGGTGTTCTTGTTTGCAGACTTAAGTGCGTCTCTGTACGACACCTCTCCTGCCTTCCTGCTTCTTGCCCCGAGTGTCCTCAGAGATCGCGGCTCAGTCCTGTGGGACTCGTCTCATTAGTTCAGTAATTAAGATAAACGAGGTTTTAATTGCAGCTGTGATTTATGCTAATGATTGTGGGATTCAAGATGAGGATTTCCTCTCCCTCCTCCAATCAGAGGGCAGATTTGGGATTTGGTGTGTATAAGAGATAGCATTACAACAGTGTTCTGCTTCCAATGTTGCAGTTGTGGTTTGTTATGATTGTGGACGTTGAGGGGGGCAGATCTGGTGGTAAATTCCTGGTCCACATGGTGTGATTTATCCTTTGTTAGACATCTGACCTACTCGTCTCATTATATATCAAAAACACTAATCATGGCCTACTACTGACCCGAGCTTTCTGTAAGCTTATGTTGTTTGTTTTATTTTTATTTTAACCTTTATTTATTCAGACTACAGGTACTGACAATCTACCTCAGTTTTTCATGATTGCACTGTTACGTTCAGCTGGGAGCTGCCCAGTGCAACCACAGTCTGACCTACTGGTCAATACGCAGCTCCACTGGAGCAGGAAGCATTAAGGGCCTTGCTCAAGGGGCACTGCAGTGTGGGCACTGTAGAGGCGCCGCTCTGTCACTTGTTCCTCAGATGGCATTCTGCCCGGGGATTAAACCAACAACTCCGGTCACACGCTCACTTCTCTAACCTCTCAAAATGTCTTTTGCTGCTAAGATCGTGTTTTCTCACCTCAAATACTCCAACCACGACAAGTTCTCTTACTATTAGTAAAATAAAGATTTCATTACATATTCTTAGTGTTGCCCTACACTACAAGATGATAATACTCTTAATTACAGATACCATAATTTCTCCCTATTTCTTATGTGAAAACTGCCACATGCATATGTTTAATTCTGTAGACTGCTGGACTGAAACTAAACATTTGTGTTCAATTTAATTTCTGCAAGCCTTTTTTTGTGGGGGTGGCACCTGTACAGAGTCACTGATAAATCATTATTGACCAGATAAAAGTTATGGAGATGCTCTGGCAATAACTGTAATTACCTGATTCTCCCTCAGTCTAATTTGGCCAGAGACAACATTTATATACAGTTGCTCTAAATGTGCATTAAAGTTCTGTTTAAAAAATTTATTTGTTCGAGTCTCATGTTGGTAATTGGCCCATTACGAGATGCAGGGAGGCTAGACAAAGAATTTGCCAGGTGTACAGGTTCTCTTTTTTGAAGTTAATTGGTATCTCCTAGTGTCTGATTGGCTGCACAGGTAATCAGCAGTGGATAGAGCAGAGATAGATGGAAAACAAGAGGAGAAGTGGTTCTTGAGGCACCCCTGCTCTAGTCACTACTGGGAATGTGAAAATAATTTTCCCCTAACAGTTCTTGTTAAATCAGCATGATCTCCATCTTGACTCCAACTGTTAAATGTTTTAGAACAATAGAGTCTGAAAAATCTTTACTAGCTAACCCAAACAAAACCATAAAGAAAAATTTAGAGCTCCTATGATAATATGCTCATCAGCTGTAAAGGATTCTCTCTTACTGGGAATTAATCTTGTCCAGGTGTTGTGTAGCTAAGCGTTTGTGTAAAAGTTTGTGTAACCACTGTGCAAAAGTAAGAACAAGTAGCAGCAGAAGAAAAGTCAGCCTAATGTCTCACAGATTGAAAGGACATCCCACAAGCTTTTCATATCAGCCTCTTGTTTATCTCTGTGTCACACACAAACCCAGCTTTATCCCATCATAAACCATTTTCCACCTCTACTCTTTTCTTTCCTCTTCTTTCCTCCTTGTGTTGTTTCTGTGTTGTAAAACTGCAGCAAATAATTGACAGCACTGGATTTTAATTTGGAGCAGCCCAAGCAGAAAATTTGATTAAATTGATAAAAGATAGCTTAATTTTCCTATTTCCAAACTATCTACATTACAGATTCGAAGTTTGTTCGAGGTTGTAGCGTGAAACCACATATTGCACTGGCACAGACATGCGTACCCGCAGACATCTACCGACTTACATGACCTTTGTCTGGAGCAGCATGCATGCACCCTGTCTGCCACTGCTAGACAGACAACACTATCCAGTGCAATGAGTCCAAGGGGGACAACTGTCTTCCATCCGCCTCCCAGAATACGGGAACGACAGATATGGGCGCACCATTTCCCGCCTGGGCAGACTGATAAGTAGTAAAGGCGATTATTTCCCCTCGTCTGGCTTTCCACATGTATCTCTGTCCTTCAGTACTGTTACATCCCGATGCTCTGATTCCATGCTGCTACTGCTTAACTCATATCAGCAGGCATGCTGTAATATGAACAAGGCTAATACCTGTTATTCTATGGGGAGTTCTTATTGTGACTGCCACGTTGCTGGGATTTCTCTGGGTTTTCAATTAGATGCTCCAAGGCTCTCTGCAGCCCACTGCCATGTAATCTCTTCAACAAGGCAGATAGTCTGTAGGACACTGATCACAACACAATTCAAACTTGATTTGAGTCTAGCAGTAGTGTTGATAATCAAATCCAGAACTCTCTGGCTTTGATATAGGTCTCGTAGAGTGGTATTGCCTTATTTGATCTTTTATATTCACTTTATATTGTATTCCTGCTTTCTTATACTGTCGATGCTTTTCTGCTTACTCTCTGCTTACATTCTTTGCTGATATTTGTGTTTTTTCTGCTAGAATGCATGAACGGCGACTACTATATAAATCAGTGGAATCCCAATTTATGATTACTACACAAGAATGGCCTACAAACACCACAGGTCTTGTTTCCTGTCACTATACTGATCCACAGTGAATGGGATTAGTTAGTTACAGTAGCAGCAAGATGCCCTCCAAGACATTGTGAAAGAAGAATCAGAAGTGATTTTATTGATTTAGTGAACATGCTCAGCTCCTTGAAAACTGAGGTATTTAATGGTCAGAAGAAGAGTTGAGAGTTTCAGTAGATTGCTGGTGCTGAATGTATCATCTGTAGTCAGTGTGATTTGACACATTTGATAGAATGGAGTTCTGTCTGTTGCATTAGATATGCAAGACTGACATTAAAGTATGTCCCTTGTTAATAGGACTTTAGACTCACTCTGGCAGTTCTTAGAGTAAGTAAATATTTACATACAATTAAAGCTATTGCCGAACTCAATTCCACAGTTATTAGGACCAAAACTCCGGTGAGAAATTTTGGCATCTTAATTGATTCAGATCTGAGCTTCAGCAGCCACATGAAGGCCATAGCAAAAGCATTTTATCAAGTCAAGCACACACCAAGAAAATCATGCCTTCATCTCTGGAAGGGTGGACTACTATAAAAGTCTTTTTTCTGGTCTTCCCAAAAAGATTATTAAAAAACGTTATTGGTGACCTACAGAACAGATTTCAAAGTGCTAATGCTAGTTTAAAAATCACTTAATCATATAGTGTCAAAATAATCTGGGACCTCCTTAAAAATATAACTCCAGCCACTTTCAAATTTGAATTAAAAAAGTTAATCTGCAAAATTTCTTCTGTTAGCTCATGCCCCACTGTTGCAATGATTCAAAATCAGGTAGTTTATAATGTATACGTTAAAAAGAAAATACAACAATTTGCAAAATAAGAAAAGGCATTCTGCTCTTGATCTCATTGGTTTATGTCCTCTTCAAGAAAACTGTTTTTAAAAAATTCTACATGCCTAATGTAAATATTTCATGCTTTACAATGCATTTAGAAGTTCACTGCAGCCTCATACTGCTATTGGTTAAGATCATTTTTTCCTCGTTAATCTACACTCAGTGCCACATAATGACAAAGCCAAAACAGAATTTAAGGAATGTCTGTAAATTTATTAAAAAGGAAAAACTAAATATCACATTTACTTAATTATTCAGTCCCTCTGCAACAACATGTAAAAATTAGCTCAGGTATGTCCTGTTTCTCTTGATCTTTGCTGAGATGTTTCTACACTTTGATTGGAGTCCACCTATGGTAAATGAAATCGATTGGGCATGATTTGGAAAGGCACACACCTCTCTATAGAAGGCCTCACTGCTGGCAATGCATATCAAGGAGCAACGGGCAATCATGGGAGAAGGACCTTAATAAAAGAGGAGCAACCAAGAACCCGATGGTCACTCAGACTGAGCTCCAGAGATCCTGTGTGGAGATGGAACAAAGTTCCAGAAAGTCAACCATCACTGCAGCCTCCACCGATCTGGGCTTTATGTCAGAGTGACTAGACAGAAACCTCTCCTCGGTGCAAAACATATGAAGGCTGCTTGGCTAGGCTGCTATGAGGAACAAGATTCTCTGGTCTGATAAAACCAAAATTTTTTGTTTGGCCTCAATTCTGAAAGTTATGTCTGGAGGAAACCAGGCACCTCTCACCTGCTGCTCAATACCATCCCAACATGATGGGATGAAGCATGGTGGTGGCAGCATCATGCTGTGGGACTGTTTTTTGTGCAGCAGGAACTGGGAGACTGGTCATGGTAGAGAGAAAGCTAAGTGGAGCAAAGTACACAGATATCCTGAATGACAACCTGTTCCCCAGGTCTCACCTTAGACTTCCAACATCACAACTACCCTAAGCACACAGCCAAGACAACACAGGAGTGGCTTAGGAACAACTCTGTGAATGTCCTATAGTGGTCCAGCCAGAGCCCTGACTTGAACCCTGTGGAACATCTCTGGAGAGACCTGAAAATGGCTGTCCATCGGTCCCCATCCAACCTGACTAAGCCTGAAAGGATTTGCAAAGAAGAATGGCAAAAAATCCTCCAATCCAGGTGTGCAAAGCTTGTTGTGTCATACCCAAAAAGACTGAAAAAGGTGGTACTGAGTGTAGATGAGAGGGGGGGAAATTGAAACAGGCTCCAACATAACAAAATTGAAAAAAGTGAAGGGGGTCTGAATACTTTCTGAATGCACTGGATCAGTTGGTAAGACGAGGATGTTTGCCTTTTTTCGTTTATCTATGGGATAAAATGGTTGCTGCTTGCTTTGAGAAATGTTTCCTTAGCTACCCAGATCTGAACAAGCACATTTCCAGATGTCAGAACCAATTTCCTCTGCTGCTGTCTTCTAGCCAGCTGTTGTTTTATAGAGTGTGCAAAAGCAGATTTTGTATCGTCTGGCAAACTGCAAAAAAAATATCAGATAGGAGGGTAAATCCCAATTACTGCAGTCTACTCTTGGAGTATCAGACATTGTCACACACACTGTATGCTCTCTCTCTCTCTCTTACCTCTCTCTTTCTCACACACACACAAACACACACACACACACACAGAGAGTTCATGCTTTATTGAAAAGAGAAAATATGAGCTGACAGATTAAAGCCAGTAATATCTCTGAGTTTGATTATTTTATAGACCTGAAGATTGAAAATCAGTACTTTTTGCCTGCGACCAGTTTGAGAATCAGTTTAGTCTTGTTTAAAGTGGTAGATCACTATAGGAAGCACCCTCTGGAAGCCCCACTCACCCCATATCTGTGACTTCATCACAGACATTCCCTGCTGTTTCCATTGAGAGCCAATGCACTTTGTGCTGTTCAGGTCATAGAGAACCAAGTTTCTCTTCCATGCTTGAAATTTATTCCTCACTTCCTACTAATACCCCACATCAAGAGTTGCATAACTCCATTCTTACAGTAAAATTGTTGTCAACATCAATCTCACTGGATGTCAGTATCAGTGTTTAAAAAAGTGTCAAAGCTGAATTTAATTGAACATTGCCTGCTGGAAAATCAGGTGGGATACTGTTCACCATTATGGTCATAAATGGGCAAAAATGGACTTGCTCTGCAAAATGATGCACTGTCCATCAAAGTGATGCTCCATGCTGATTTTGACCGGAACTCTAGTTGCAGCAGGAAGAGCTGCTGGTTAAAGCTGAGGCAAGGGGATTTCCTACATAGCATGGAAGTATATCTAACCAGTATACACAGCTGTGTGATACCTGGGCAAAAATGGAAGTTGCTTTCATCTGTCATCCATTTTCTTTATATATTTGTCCTTGAACCGTTTTGAAGAAAAACTTTTGATGAAACTAGTTCATTGAGTATTCATGAAATGCAGCTTGTCTGCCAATGGCGAGACACCCACAGGGCCATTATCACTCCGCATCACACACACAAAAACACATACAAATGCACTGGTAGCTGTCATAGACTGAGGGGTGTGTGTCAATGCACAGATGCACGTGCACAGGCGAGTCAGTGTTATGTGAGAAGCTTTTCATTTAGGTTTAGAAGTGAGAATAGTTTGAAGACAATAACTAAAACCTCATCATCAACATGATTTGCCTGTAGGCGTAATCCTTAAAAGTGACACTAATTAGTGTACATTTAGCAAAGTACACAGAATCTTAGCCGCAAGACTCTGAACACTGGCGGCATGCCACATCACATTACTAGAATGTGGCAGCGCCCCCATGATGTTGTCACAAACTAGAGAAAACAGTTGTCACTAGCTTAGTCATGGCCATTACACTTAGAGGACTCCTGCTTCAGCTGTCCTCAAAAGCTCATGGCTCTGACAAAGTAATCGTCATCTACTTGCCATACGCCCAATTGAGGTCATCAGATCAAATGCCTTGTTTCTCCTGTACTGTTTTGTAATCCCTACATAATATCAGCATGCATGTTTTCCACTCAGTACACTGTCTGTACTGTTTTGCTCTTTGCAAGTGGAGGAGAGAAATTAAAAGATGAAACTATTCTCAGCAAATGAGCCTTCACTTTAAATGTGTTTGTCAATAGATAATATGAAATCCGCAACCATGTTTTTCCTTATGGGTTGGTAATACAGAGATTATTCAAAGTGGCAAATTATTTGGATCACTTTTATCTTGTAATTGTAGTACTTCCTATTTAAGCTATTGCACACACGCTGAATTTGCACCGTGTGGTGTGTGTGCGTCTGCGTGTGTGTGTGTGTGTGTGTGTGTGTGCGTGCATACATGCGTGTGTACACACATGCTTGCTTGCAGGCATTTATTTGTGTGTGTGAGTGCTTTTGAGTATGCGCCCCACACTAGACAAAATCATGGCATGGTTTCTCATTTTCCAGTCCAGTACTGTCGGTAATGTGAGAGCATGGCTAATCCCCTGGAGTCTCACATCATAGAATCAAACTCTGCCAGTTAGCAACCCATGCACTCTAAGGCACACTCACAAAATCCACATAAGAGTTCTGAATTGAAATACCTATATATCCATGCGTACATGAAATACTAAACATCACCACCAAATAGGAAAATTAAATGCAAATAGAAAGTCTGTATTTATTTTTGCTGAATTTATAGTGCAATTTTCACCTCCTGGGGGTCTAATCACAGTGCGCTAGCAGATCGCTGGAGAACACTTTCTATCAGCAATTAGAATATGATTATATTCTCTCTCTCAGTGGGATCCATGAGTTACTGTGTAATTTCAGTCTGTCTCTCTGGTCAAGCTTGACACACAGCAGAGTTAAGGTGGAAGGTCGTTCAGTGGAACCTGAAGCAGTGAGTCAAAGCTCTGTACATACAGAGAGTAGCAGTCTCCTGCTACCATGTGCATCTACAGTACGCCCAGCACTTGTGTGATTTTGCAGGTGTGTGTATTTGCATCTACACACCAGGTGTTGACCAGTCATCTGGGTACGTAGCGGCTGTTGGAGTAGACTGGTGTACCAGTCAGGGCGGTGAAGCTGACAAACCAATTTAGAGGCATGGTGCCCACACTGAGTTGGCCTGGGTCCCTAATGCATGTTATTCCCCACTGCCCACAATTGTTAATAACCTCATGCTTGCGTCTCCCATCAGGTAAAGCGATGAATGTTGTGTCAGCTGATTTTAACTGGTGCACAACTCAAATTAAGCTTTTTTTCATCCAGGTTTACTCCTATAATCATGCACTAACAAGCAACTTGGCTCATGTAGTTGCTCTAGGATTATTACATTTAATTAGTGATCTTCTTTTTGTAAATGAACATTTTATTGGTTATTGGTGCTCTGTTTTATTAGTTTCTTATCTGGAGTGTTTTCACTTCTACCCAAATTCCTGACACTCTTATCCAAAAAAAAAAAAAAAAAATGAGAGCATCAGTAATTTAAGCCCAAACAACATATGCTCACATTCAAGTAACATCACCTTTTTCACGTGTCCCATAACCATGACGTAGCACTAATTTGAACCTTTTTGATCTTTCCCTAGCCTGAAACCTTGCTTTTGTGTCTAAATCAAGCTGTGAGTTGTAGTGGTTTGAGATGACACAATGTAATCCTTGTGCCACAGGTAGTTTTAATATAATCAGCATGTGTTTATTATTTTAAATGAATCTTTACAATGTTTTGAGACCTTGAGTAATGAAGGAATCATACTATATTCCCAGACTCAGTTCTCTTAAGTCCCACCAATAAGTGGATTATGTAAATTAGATATAATCACCAGCAGCTTTTGTTCCTTTAAACCTGCTCTCTCTTTCAACCCTGGCTAATTGCCTGAGGGCTCTGCTCTCTCTGCTGGCCTGGCTTCTCTTTTCCACACCCCCTCTGTGCTCTTTGTTCTGTAGCTTCTTTCCTCTCCATTGCAGGCTAGGTACAGGTCAATAACAGGCCAGCGAGCGGGGAATGGGGAACACAGGCGTGGGTTAATCTGTTGACCCTAGTTGTTGTGTACTACAGACTTACCATCTGAAGGTGTTTCTCCAGAGTCTAGACCTCAGCTATTACTATGAACCACCTGAAAGCGACTTATTCTTAATCCCTCAAAGTGTATCTCAAGGTTTGTAGTCTACCCCTTTTAGAAAAAACTAAAGTCAAAATGCATGTGTGAACTTGGGAGGTAGTTTGAGTTTAATTGTTTAAATATTGTCAGAATCACTAAAAACTGCCTGAAAAACTTTTATATTGACATTTTTATATTATATAGTCACTCTTTATCAGCCTATATCCATCCCTCCATCGGTTATCTACAAGTACGTATTCCTAGGGTCATGGAGCTCTGCTGGCACATACACAGCCTATATCATGAAGAGAAATTGATTGGATGTGCATATCAAATATTCTGTGAATGACAAGAGTGAACCAAAGGCACAAAACTACACATATTGACTAGCAATCAGGAGTGATGTTAATTCCAGTGGTAGACTATGGGTCACATTTAAAAGCCTTAGCTTCTAATGTGTGTTCTCAATATTAAGTTTTTGTTTTTTATTTTAAAAACACACAAAAATCTGTCTCTTGTAAAAAGAAAAAAAAAATTAAATTAAATAAAAATTCAGCCACTGCTTTCAGGTTTTACTGTCTACCAAACATTAAGTGGCAGATGGAAGAGTTGCTGTGCTGCCAGTCTGTGAAAACTCTGTTTTAAGAAGGCCTACGTCAATTAGCTCCATGTAGACTTGACTGTTGCAGCCCTCTTTCAGTCTTATAACATTCACATTTACAAACTGCTGCTATTTAGAGGTTGCATGGAATCCTGTTCACGCATCATGCTACACATGTGGCATAGACAACACAGAATGAAACCGTGACGATATTCAGTGTTTTTGAATAATAAATGATTCATTTGAGTTTAGCAAGGGAATGTGTGGATAGAATGGGGGGGGTCACTGAGCAATGCAACTGAGAGGAAGAGAAACATTAATAGCAGAGAGGTGATAATGTATTTGCGTTTGTTGTCTCCATCTGCTGGGTGTAATTAGCAGGCAACAGCCACAAGATGCTTGAGAGAGACACAAAGAGGAGGGTGTCAAAGAACAGTGGAAGAAAGGTGGGAAAGTTAACAAGGAGGACGATAATTCGAAAAGGAGAAGAGGGAATAAGAAAATTTTAGAAGAGGACTCAAGTGGGTCTCAACCTAATATTTTAACCTGCTTAATTGAAGTGAATAGAGAATACCAGGCACAGTTGAATTTGTTAATGAGAACAGTGCACACTTCATAATTCGAAATGGTGCTCTTTGAAAGAGCTCATAGACGATAACAAAGTTAATACAATTCATCCACACTTGAGCTTATAGGCAGTCAGTCTCGTATGCACTCGTATTGTCTTGAGTTTTAAACAATTGGCTGCAATTTCAGAATCTTGCTTGAGACTGTTCTCTATCTTTGGTGCAGTGATTAATAATATCGCCTCACAGCAATAAGGTTTTCTGATTGATGCTTGGACCTTTCTGTGACATGTTTGCGTGTTCTCTTCCTGCCTGTGAGGCTTTCCAGTTTCCTCCCACAGTCTAGAGACATGATGCTGACTCTAAATAGTGTGTGAAGTTGTCTGTCTGCATGTGCCAGCCCTGTGATTTACTGCCAACCTGCCCAGGATATGTACCCTGTGTCTTGTCATCTATCCATTCATTGCCTTACGCACCTTAGTCCAATTCAGAGTTGCAGTCATCTGGGATTAGTTTGACCTAATTTGATGAAAAAATTTTAAATCCTCATGAAAGGAGTTCAATTTGCAAATTCTTGAAGCCTTGGAATGACAGGAATTGACTATTATTATTCTTATTAATAATTCTGTTTAATGTCTTGTAAAAAAAAAAGTGCGTAAAAAATGTTTAAATGTTTAAAATCCTCATTATATAATATGTAAACATAAGTTCAATGCATGTCAAATGACAGATATACTGGCATACATACAAGACAGATACAAAGGGGTGCAGGACAGGCAGCTTCTAGACATAGTGGAGGTGGTGGGGCAGCCAAAGGCAGGTAGAGACAAAAGGCAGCACAGTAAAATTCATATCCATATTGTATGAAATAGAGACGTGCACATAGCTCATCCACTGCTTTTCTTTTCTAAGGTTTCTTTGCTGCATCCCGGGGGTTATGTTGAATTATCCACAATGCTATTTTTGTTTGTCCCTCTGACTTTCTTATCTCTGTCTCGCTCTCTTTCAATCCATCCATCCATCCAGGGAACACCAACAGTGTTTTTGCCCTGGACTACATCAGCGGCTCCCTGACAGTGAATGGCCAGCTGGACAGAGAAAACCCACTCTACTCAGCAGGATTCACTCTCACTGTCAAGGTGAGCTACAGAATGAGAAGCAGCTGAGAGATGGAGGGACTGTTGCAGCCCAAACAAGAGGATTGAACGTCTGGTTTGTTGGTGGAGTGAGAGAGCTTTGATATAAGTGCATTAAATCAATGCCCTGTCCAGGCTGGATATAACCTCTAAAGACTTGCTAAATGCTGTACTTCATCGCAGCTTCTACTGTGACAGTTTTTAATGTAGGTACACAAGATTTTAAGGTCCGGCAGATCCTGCAGCACCATGTGTGTCTATAGGTGATGTGTCACTAGGTCTGTGCACCAATGTAACTCAGACAAAGTGCACGTATTGGGCTTGTAAGTGAAGGTGTTTGTGTTTGTGGTTCTTTGATGATGTCCTCTTTAGAGGCTTGTGCTCAGTGAACAGCCAGCAGCTGGGACAGGGAGAGCGGAGGAGGACAAGATACAGGAACAGGATTTAGAGTCCCCCTCAATGCTAAGGGCTCCTTTGTTCCTCCCTCTCTTGTCTTTTCTTCTGTGTGAAGCAGGTGCAGTCTCTGAATCCCTCTGTCCCTCCACTGAGCCTCAAGCCTATCTTATTTGGCTTTTTAGCATTTCAGTCCAGCACTCTTCCCCTACCTCTTCCTCCCCATTCACATCCTTCCCACCTTGTCCACTCTGCCACTTTTTTTTGCTGTCATTTCTTCTCTTTGTACACCAAGTGTTTCCCACAGGGTGTGAAAGGGTGCATGAAATGGATTTCCAAGTGCTACTGAAAGTGGAAGGATTTGCGACCAAAGACCTAGTTTTTCCTGTGTGACGACAGTGTAATATTGTGATTGATGGCTTGTCCAGTCATACGGTTTACACCTGTACTGCACAATAAATGGCCATTAAGAGCACCTAATAGTCTCACTAGCACTTATGTATTTACTTATTTAGTTGCAATTATCCTTAATAAAAAAAAAAAAAAGTAGGTGGTATAACTTTATGAGAAAACCATTGAGATACAGCTAAGGTTTAATACAAAAGAGATTCTGGCTAACATATTCCAGCCTCAGTCCATCATTTTAATTGAAATCAATAATTACAAAGAAGAAAAGTAGAATAAGTGCTGAAAACGAAAAAATGTCGCCCAAAAATGTATTTATAAGATATGGATTTTTTCCCTCTATATCCCTCTCTCTCTCTCTCTGCTTGTGCTTTCTTAGGTGGTACTACTATTGATTGTGGTGTGCCATAGTAATACAACTAATTTCTCAACTTCAGACAGCTTAGATAGTGCTGAGCATATGAAGGTGGAGGTCAAATGATTCAGTGGCATTGGGACAAAAGAGGCTAAACTACCTTGATTACCCAGAGACCAGAATGTTGTTCCTCCCTCTTCTCCTATTGCTTGCGACACTCCTCCATCAATAAAAGACCACAGCTGCCCATTCCTATCTTTCTCTTCCATTTTTTTCGTTCCAGAGGCATCACATCTTCGTTACTCGGGCAGCCAGAAAAAGACCGTGTGTAATTGTGTCTTCTCAGTGGGACTACTTTCTCCTAAATCTCATTGTGTGTACGTGTGTATATGGGTGTGCATGTGTGGATGTACATGTGCTGGTCCTCTCTTGGCCTCACTTTGAGCCTATTTCTATGATTGCTTTGAGTCCGTCACTGCACCTTTTGATCCAATAAATGAACAGCTGTAAATACCTGGCTGAGATTACGTGCTGACCGCCTCCATCCAAAATGACATTTTCAGTGCAATCAAATGCATCTCATGTCTCTCTCCCTCTCTCTCTTTCTCCCCCTCCCCTCTTTCCAACTTTTTCTCTCTCAATGATTGCCACGTCTCTCTGTTTCTCTGTGTAAGGCCACAGAGTTGAAAGATGATCGCAGTCCATCGGATGCAACGGTGATGACCACCTTCACCATCCTGCTAATTGACAAGAATGACAATGCTCCAAAGTTCAACAGTTCTGAGTATCGTGTCCGCATCACTGAATTAGCCCAGGTGGGCTTTGCCCTGCCCCTGTTCATCCAGGCTGAAGACAAGGATGAGGTGGGTTAATCACATCCTGGTGGCTGGCACAATTGCATTTGTTAGAGTTGTTAATAGAGGTATCTTGAGCTGACTGGAGTCACATATCCAGTTTATTTTTTATTCATATCGTTTCAGTCATTTAAGATGATAAACTTACCAGGACCATAAGTACTTGCCTTAGGGAGCTGGTGGAAAATACGGTGTGCCACATTTAATAGTCTACAGCTGTAATCTCAATAACAGTTACGTATTAAATCAACAATGAATTAAGTATAAATATCAATTCAGATGGATATTAGCACATGTTCAATATTGAACAGCTATAAATGGGATTGGGGTAAATATCAGTTCCTAATCTCACAATTCAAGTTATTTTTATTTTATCAAAAGAATGATGTTGGGACTAAGGAGGTAACAAAGTTGTGACACAAGACATCGATAAAGAATTTATGAATAAGGAGCCTGATTTGCAATTCTGCTTCTGATTTTAAGTCTCACTTGATTTGTACAATGATTTGATTGGAGCTACAGCAGCTACATGTGAGCGGTGTGTATTTTGTTTTCATTTCTAGGTTGAAATTTATCTTGTTTTTAAATGTGGCAGCCAAAAGAACATTAGCCGCTCTATAAAAATTCTTGCATGGCAGCAATGTGTGTGTGGACTGTCAGCAGCATTGTACAACAGCATGCTTTAGTGTGCTTTAGTGTGTCCGCCACTTCCCATTAGCTGTAGCTATCAACCCACTGTGGTGACACACAGACACACATAGTTAGCGACCAACACACACACACAGGACTAAAAACCACTTTTTCTCTTTACGCTTGCTCTGCCACTCTGTCTCTCTCACTTTCTTCCTGACTCCCTCAATGTGCACATGCTCACTCACACCAGCGCATTGGACTCGACTACAATTTAATTTGCTCTGGAAGAGATGGGATAGAGCATCAAATTATACCTAACGAGGAAAATCAATCACCTAGGTGCAGATAAGCCGAAAGCTAGTCAACTCTGATTGATTCAGGCACAGCAGCCACCAGGGTGGAATTTGACAGATAACTGCAAGTCAAGTGGGTAGGGAAAGTAAAGCGAGACAAAGGAGAGGAGAGGAGAAACTCTTAAGAAAAATAGGTGACCAGAAAGTAGCTTGCATTGAAGCAAAACCAGAAGTCTGAATAATTGGTGTAGCAGGAAGAAACATGGGAAAGAAAGAAAACACTTGATTTGCACATATCAGGAGTATTGACCAGCAAGTGTATTTACTCACTCCAACCAAAGTGTGTGTCGAGACAGAGATGGGCATATACTGCAAGTGCATAGCTGCAACGAACGAGACACCCCACCTGATAAAGTGTTCCTTTTGTAGTTTAGCACCAAATATTTTACCTTTACCAGTACCACACTCAGTTTTTAGAGGTACCCAGCCATTCATGATCCCAGCATCTCAAAGCTAAGATTGCTCACTGCAAATGGGGGAATTGCTGTGGTAATTCTGAGATGGTTTTAACTTGACTTATCAAAGAACATAGATATTGCCAGTAATCTTCCCGTATTGCATTGTTACACTGCTGCCATAGTGCCAGATATACATCCACCCCTAGGAGTAAAATCATTTTTTGTGTTGCGGTTTTGTATTGCTGTTTTTATCCTTTAAACCTGCATGTCTGTGCCCATTCACACACTCATTCACACTCTGCTACACCTGTGCTGTAATCTCACTTTTTCCAAGTGTGAGGGATTATAGGCAGACATTACATTACTTAGACTCTGACACAAGTGGTGGTTACCTCTTTCTATCTCTGTTTTTTCTGCCTTCATATCCTCTTCTGCTTGACTAGTATCGTTAAAACTTTTGCTGCTGGATCTTGTCACTAAACTTTGTGGCAGTCTCCGCTGACAGGGTGCTTTTATTGGGAGCTTCTAAAGGCAGAAGCAAATGGACGGGCAATTACGTTTATGGGCAGTTTGAGGTGACATCCCTGCATATTGGATGGTCTTTTAAATAGGAGTCATCAGCCACAATGGTTCTCCCAGAGATGAAAACAAAAACAAGGGGGCTATTTCAACCGCCAGCATAATGCCAATCAACCACCCCACCCATCTTCCTCTGTCTGCCAAAATGGTTACATGATTGGACACCCCTGCAGCTTTATATGTCAAGATAGGAGAGATCAGATAGGTTTTCTCAGCTCAAGACGGCCACAGGCTTTTCAGAGCTGTGGTGTCATTTTGACCCCGACTTAGTTTATATTTACCCATCATGCCTTTGACTTGGGCATTTATCTGAGAAAGAGAAGTTAGAGAAAGATGAGCTTCGTTGGTGCTCTTTTTACAGATTATTCAGACTTTCATATAAACAATGCTAACCTCACCACACTGACCCACCCAGCAATGTAGCACAAGATAGTTCTAAATCTGACTCCATGCTCACATAAGCTTTATTCTGCCAACATATTCAATAATGTGCAAGAAACCAAACGCAGATGTGTGTATCTGTATTTAGGTAGATAGTCATGGTTGTCATCAGGCATCACGTCATCTCCTCTTTACCTCTTATAAAACACACATCATCATGATTAAAGCACAGGGTGTCAACCTTCATCATGGGCTGGGTAACAATCAAGGTCGGGCTTACAGTATACAGTTCTACAGGCAGTCCATAGGAGCATTACACTCAAATAACATTTTATATAATGTTAAGCAGTGCAGGGTTTAGCTGCTGATTGAGAGAATTCAAATGAGACAAATCGGACTATAATTTAATACGTTTGTCTGGTTTGAAGTCTAACCATTTTAACACACCTTTTGAAGTCCCTTCTTCCTTTTCCTGCAAAGCGCCAATGTCCAGTGGACTCTGAAGCAATTTTCTCTGAGGTTTAGCGTTCCTAGTACTATTAAGAGCCTTTTCACCAGCAAGTGATTACACACAGCAACAGGAATAGGGTTTTTTCTGATATCTATGTGGACCTCTGTACTGTTCATAATGTATTGAACTGGTCCACTGATAGTATTGTATTTATGGGTGCATAGTACTCAGAAACTGATGGTGCCACATTGTAATATATCTGACAGCTGTGAAAAGAAAAATACTCCAGAACACGGGGTAGTGGGTAACTGCAAGAAACCTGCAAGAAAGTTAGTGAATAATGAGAAAAGTATTCCTGAAAGCTGCAGGGATAGAAAAACCTTCTGCACACCACTAACACTGAAAGGAGCAACTTCTCAGCTGATGCCGCTGCTCATGATCAGAATGAGAATAGAGAACGTTTACTACCTTAAAAAAACAATAACACAACGGTGTCACATGTGGATACTGGTATGAATGAGTCAAAGTGTCTACCAAATACCTGTTCTTCAAATCTTGCCTGTTCACATCAGAACAGTATTTCTGGTAATCTTCAGTCTTTGCTTATAAGGTTTAAATACCAAGAACATCATCTACAGCTATCTGTCATATGGTCTATGGTCACAAGTCTCTGACTAATAACGACTTACAACTCCATAAACATTCTTCCCTGTTAGGTCAGACAGTTAACGTCACCTGCCCTCGATCGCTCTCAACAAGAACGTTTATCTCTGTTTTTCTGTACTTGCCTCTGTCTTATCTTTCCTATGGCAGGGGGTGAACAGCATGTTCCAGGTGTTTCTAACAGGAAACAATTCGGAGTACTTTACCATCTCCCCCACAGCAGTACAGGGGCGTGCTGACATCAGGATAAGGGTGGCTATGCCTCTGGACTATGAAGAGATTCGCAGCTTCAGTTTCTCTGTGAGTTTTAAATGTATCGTAAGTGGTCATCTGAACATTTACATGAGAGTGTGATTATTAGGATGAACTCCGGTCCACATGACTGAAAAGAATCCTATGATATGAGAGAAAAACTGAATGAATGGAGAAGAAATCAACCAATAGCCTGCCACCCTTCACAAGGCACCGCTTTCGTGTTAATATGTATGAAGAAATAGGTCAAGAGCTTAAAGTGCTGAAGATATTTTCATTTATTGTAAATATGGAAACAGATCCATTTTGTAGACATGTAATGTGGAATAAAAGAGAAGACAATCTTCTTTTGATAAGTGAACACTGAGTAGTTGGAGCCACAGCAGCTACATTGTCCTTCTGTGAGACTACCCTTGAATGAACTCTGGACCAAGACTGATCTAAGCAACAAGACAGAATGTGGCTTCATTATGTTTCTTGTGACTTGTTTTTATTTGTCTGGACACAATGCTCAAACTGGGGCTATATCACTTTCCCAACACCTCAGACTTGTTTGAACAGTGAAATTGTTGTTTTGTGACCTCAATTTACCCCTGAGTCATTTACAGTCACAGGGTGCCCTGCTCTGTGTATAATCCAGGATCTCCAAAGCTTTAACACATCTGCCCTTTATGACAAACTTCATTGTCAAAGAGCAAATTGTGATTTAGCTTTTTTGGATGCTACCTAATCATATGGGTTGTTTTATATAAAGAAAGCGATGTATAACTTAAAGTGCTTATTCTTTAAATGAAATGTCATTTCTGAGGTTACATTTAAATCTTTAGTGTATGATATACGTGTCGTTGTGTCTCCTCAGCTCTTTGCCAATGAGTCCATGTCTGACCATGTGGGATTTGCTCGTGTCTTTATTGAGCTAATCAATGAGAATGATAACCGGCCCATCTTCAGCAGACCTCTGTACAACATCAGCCTTCCTGAAAACACACCTCCTGGTACCTCATTGCTGAGAATCCTGGTGAGTATCTTAGAAAAACCATGTCACTCAGGACTCTTGAGATTTGATCATGTGTATTGTGAATAATGAGGACTGAAGCTGGACTGCCTCAGACAAAAACACAATAGGATGCAAATGAAAAACACTCACTGCAAGACTCACTACTGCATCAAATCACTGCTAACTAATGCTGAGATCCTGTCTAGTTATAACACTGAATGAGCATGTTGGCAACTAACGCAACAATCTGACTCGGTGTTAGGTTGGTCTTAAACCCTGTTCCAACCTAATTATGCAAATTTACAAAAAATTAGAATTAAATATTTACGTCTCATATAATACTGAATTCTGAGTAATGATTGAACTCCTGAGCTCAAGCTAATTTTCTTATACAGTCATCTTAGGGATGTCCAGCAGTGTAATAACTTCATTTTGGTAGATTCAAGTGATTCAGGCCAGTCCAACTCATCTTCTCTGAGTTTCATAACACAATAGAGCTCATCCTCAGGTGTGTCTTGACTAGCAGCCACTGCTTTAACTAGATCAGAAAAAAACTCCAGCCGTCCCCTCCATAACGCCACATTATTATTCATTATCAGGCATTCCTATGACAGAACACCCACAATTCACTAGATACAAGTGCAAAAAACACAGTGTGAAAATCAATAGCATTTATGGACTGGGTGTTCATGAAGTGGAGATTGCAGGGCAGTCTAATACCCAATACGTCTGGCTGATGTTGGAGTCGTGCTGGAGCGTGCAGCCTGCCGTGGAATCCTGATTGCTGACTGTAGAGAGTGAATGGGCTGTAAATAGAATGAGATGTGACGTCTCTCAGTGAGGACTGCACTGGCCTGGATAGCAGCACTCATATATGCTGTTAAATGAGAGTTCCGATATTTTGATCTTCTCACATACACACAGACACACACAGACACGTCTGAGATGCCGCTGTAGGCAAGTACCTGTACAGATTAAACATGTTTCCTGTATTGAGCAAGCTTGGCTCCATAGGGCTGAGAAATGGAAATGCACGCACGCACACACACACACACACACACACACACACACACACACACACACACACACACAGACATAGACATGTATGGATGTATGAACTAAATAAACCTTAACTAAAACCACACAAAGTCCTTTCTCCATTTGTTATCCCATAAGATTGCAGCGTGTCAAATATATGTGTGGTTGCACATGTAAATTTAGCAGTGTGTTTGCACAGATTTGTTTACCTTTATGAGTGTATCATAATTTAGTTCATTAGTAATTTAGACAGGATCTTACAACATTTGTAATCCAATTGAACTAGCTGAGGCTGTTTATTCATATGCTGTAGTCTAATCAAGCAGGCTGTGGAGGCCTCAGTCATACTTGTGTGAATAATGAGCTCTTTATTTTGGAATGGCCATTGCATCAATGTATTGTATAAAACAAATTACAAGTGAAGCACAGAAAGCAGTTAAATCCATCAAACTACTTGAGCTTCTCTGCTTCATACTGCTTGGGCAGAAGTGGGAGTGGAGAAATGAAAGGGATTGATGTCCCTCTTCTAAATGTATAGTAATAGGTAATATTTCTTCAAACAAATCACCTGTTCTGGCTATATATTTTAAATTATAGAGTACAGAAATCTAAAACTAGCTCTGATAACATTCAGCCTCGAGTTAGAATACTTTTCAACCCACTCCAGTGAGTCAGCAGCAGGTAAAATAATAACTTAATCTGTCTATCAGCGCACTGTTAAGGACAAATTATATTGCTCGCAAACTGCAGAAAAGTATGTTGAGTTGAAGTGTTAATTGTGACAAAATGAATGCGTAAGCCCTTAACAACCAGTTATGTATTACAGGATATTACCTTTCTACTTAAGTCAAGTTCATGTTATTCTGTGCTTTGTATTGCAGCTCTCTGTGCCCTGGCTTTTAAGTGTCATTTGATTTGCTCACATAGCAGGCACCTTTTCATAGCCCTGATACTCTGTGTATTCAAATTGTCTGCTTGTCTAAGTGCAGTGAGCAACTCGAGGCAGTACGATATAACAGACTGTTAGATTAAGACTAGCTTCTCAGTGCTCTCTGTCAGGTGGCTGTGAGGTGCAACAGATGGTGGCCAAATTATGTTTTAGTACCAAAAGGGAGTACACCTCTTTCATTCTTAATCTCTCCTGGCTAACCCTCATCAATATACAATTATTCGGGGAAATGTAAGCATTTGCTTTCTTGCTGAGAGTTTGATTATAGAGGAGAGTGGAATCACTCTCATCACTCTCATGTCTGTGCAGTGACAAAGAAGCTAGAGCCAGGAGCCAAATAACTAAACTTATCATACAGTACATGCTGGAAGCAACAGGGAACAGCTAGCTTGGCCTATTCCAAAGCTCAGTAAGGAAGTTACCATCATTTAGGAAGCTCATTAATTCACACTGTAACCTCACAGTAATAAAAAAGATTCCACCAAGTCACTGCACCCAGGCATGAAGTAGTTAAAATCTGTAAAGCTCTATAAAACCACACCTTGCAGTTGAGGTGCTGTATAGTAAGAGCATTTCTTTGTACCTTTGGGTATAGTCAAGGTAGCTGTTACCACTGCTTTCAGTCTTTATGCTGTGGAGGGGAGGGCTCTGAGGGGTGGGGCTAAGAAGAGCTGCCACACACCTGTCCAGGGTCAGCTGGAGCTCCCAAACCACAGTTCAGCCTGTCTCTCTTCTGTTGTGTTTCTCGGCTGGTTTGAGTTAGTGTTTCACTAACTAGGAAAGCTTAATGGTGTTATACTGGTTTGGCAGAGGTCCACTGCAGTAAATGCTAAAAATAGCATATACTGTATTTTAACTCTAGGTAGCTTGTTGTGTAACCTGGGGTTAATGATGGGGTAACGTTAGCTTAGTCTTCCATCCTGTGGTGACTTTTTTTCCCCTTCAGTTCAGAGGCCAGTGTGACTGCTGCTGCTGCTCAAGGTCTTAAATGTGCTGAAATAAAATATGCGACAGCCTCAACACCAGAGTTAATGCTCGGGGTTTGTACTCGTTGATCCTGCTGCTCATGTAGCTGTTGCTGTGGACTTGCTCCAGCAGACCAAAACCACTGCCAAAACCACTATAACATTATTAGGCTGGTTAAAAGCTAACGTTAACTTCATATCAGCCCAATTCTGTGTAGAAAAAACAGGATAGACTTATTTGCTATTTGGGAGCTCCAGCTGAATTCATACTGGGCTACAGTCATATTAGGCAGGAAGAGGCGTCTGTGCCAAGCCATTTTAACATTAATGGAACCACACTCTTGTCTGTAATTACATTTTAGATATCTATAATGGCATTTAGTCAAATTTATATTTTCACTAGTATGAATGTTTATTTTAGATATCCACAATAACATTCTGACTAGTAGAAATTGTATTTGCCGATGTCTACAACATAATAGTTAGAGTGAACACTAAGGCATGAGCTCTGTTGTTCACTCTTATTACATGCAGATCAGGTAGTGATCACGTCCCTTAGCCCCTCCCCTCCACACCCTCCATTCCACACCAAATCAGTGACAGAAATGTGAAACTGAAAAAGGAAATTTTGGCATTGAAAAGCATTGTCATTGACTGAAAATCAGAAGATTGTCACTGGCGTACAATTTTCATCAAGAAAAACTGAGAAGAGAATTGTTTTTTTTTTTTCAATTTTAATGCTTTTTTTCAGTATAAATGCTTCAATGCCAATGTTTTATTTTTCAGTTCCAATTTAGTTTTTAGTGCCAAGTGTTATTTTTCAGTGCTAAAGTTTAATTTTCAGAGCCAAAGTATAACTGTCACTGTTCTGGCTCCATAGAGGGACACTGCTTGCCCTTCTTGTTTCCCAACTATCCATCCCACTGCTGATTACCTGGATCAGGTGTGTTCGGTCAATCATAAGCTGGAAGATACCATCTCAGATGAGGGTGGAAGTGGGGGAAGACTAAGTGGGGTAGGGCAGGGATAGTTTGAAAACAAGCTAGGGACTGGCCTTCACGGAGCATGGGTTGCTCACTCCTGATTTAAATAGCTGTAGAGGTCACTTTTGTGAGTATGTGCTACAATGAAATATTGTAGCACGGACTATACTCTTAGAATTATCCCCTGCTACAATAATTATGAGAGTATATTAGTTTATCTCACTATGAAGTAATTATTTTCAAGAGTTTTCTATATTGCCCCAATCCTTAAGCTGCAGTTGTGCAGTACATCAATAAAGTAGTGTTGGTGGTGTGTATGTGGGGTCTGGATGATTTTTGTATAATAAGTTATACCTATGCTAATTGACATTATGCAAGTTTGGTTCCCAGTTGTTTTGAAAAAGTGCCAAACAAGCAATCTGATAATGTAATTGAAATGCTTTGTTTGGGTTAATATTCATTGCTTCTCTGATCAGGTTTATGTACAATGTTAGTCAATGCATTACTCAGTGCCCGCTTCTGCATCCCTGTGGACACTTATGCTTAACATACAAGTAGACACACATACACACAGACACAACACAGGCAGTGGCTGTTTAATATTTATGTCTGCAGCATTACTTATCATTATAAATATTTATTGTGATTTGCTCTTTTGTCTGGGTCCTTTCCTCTCTTTCTCTCTCTCTTTCTCCTCTTTACCCTGGAGACTTTAGCAGCTGCACATATCGGTGGAATCTCTCTTTTCTCTCCTTGGATTTCACAGAATTTGCCTTTCATTTCTTATTTACTGTACTTGGTTATCGTGTTTCCCTCTTTCTGTGGTTTACCATTAGATTGCTAATGGTTTTCAGGTGTTGCACTGATTCCAGCATTGGTTCCCTGTCTGTTTAGCTTGTTTACCTATCAGTCTCTACCTCAGAGGATATGTATACATTTGATGAATTACACAGATGTAATATGCATATGAAGTACAGCTTGACTGCATCTTCCTTCCTTTGCTTCTGTAAAATATATCAGATTCTCCGTTACTCTTGGTTTGATCTATGTCTTCTACCATGGCCATGCTTTGTGCCATTGATTTTAGAAGCTGTGTGCTGATGCTATGCGTTTGAGGGCTAAGACATAATGATAAATGCATCTAGCAGAAGGTTAAAAAAACATAGATTGGTTGATGTTTTGCTACCAACACTGTTTAGACAGGCCTTTAATTAAAATTCATTATTGTAATAAAAGTGCTGAGGCCCAGCTCTCTGCTGAGTGTGCTAGTACACTGTTAATATTTAGGAGATTATCAGGGGCGTTCTCACATTGTGTGACAGGGTGTGAATGGGCATGCAGGGAAGAGGAGGAATTAGTGAAATGTGACTTTGTTCACAATATCAGTTCTCTAGAGAAGTGCGATTGCCAAACAAGATGAATAGGAAGTAGTGTCTCCATCGGTTTATTTGTTTGGTCATCTGATAATCCATTTATTCATGAAAGTCAGATTACTGATAAAACAGTGTGCTTCACCACTGTGTTGTAGCCTTTTTAAAATTACACTGAACAGTCAAACAATGTGCTACACAAATAAAACAACAATTATTTTCCGTATTGAATAATTACTCCATTGGTGATTGTGTTATTGTTTGAACTCATCCTTGTTCCCTCATCATGTACATCCACACACCCTGGCTCTGACCTCTCATTTGTAATCAGTTTGCTTCTATATTATACTCTTCATTTCCACTGTCACTTTCTGTATCCTCCTTGTGGCTGTGTTAATCTCTTTCCTTCTTCATTGGGGACAGAGACGCAGAGAGTGGAAAGAGAGGGGGAGGACCAAGGCCTGTCGGCGAAGTGAAGCTGCCAGCCAAGAGAGCTCTGCTTTAAGCCTTTTCACTGGCAGCTCAGACTCTATCTTAGCTTGTGCCCACAATACAGTTCTCTTGCTTGTTCTTTGTTCCCTTCGCTCTCTCTCTCTTTTCTTTCCCCTCATATTCCAGAGGTAACAGCTGTTTCTTGAGTGTTTCCCATGTGGTTGGAATAATTATACATTGGATGTATATACATGCAGATGATCATTTATTTTGGAAAGCTTTGACTATATGCTGTCAAGACATCCACTTCACATTATTGAAGTCGTCTTTTAAAGAAGTATACATTGTTAAAAAGTAGAAAAGTTGTGTATCTTTCTTTCTTGCTATCTTCTTGTTATTTGGGTGGTCAGGAGATAATAGAACCAGGCTATTCAGTCCTGTCGGTAGGCAGTAGTGGCTGTGAGCACCCCCACCTGCTCATTAATGGTTTAGAGAAATAAAGCAGTCGTAAACATACACTCACCACCGCCATTATGCTAAAGTATCCGCAGTAAAAACACACACAGCTCCCATCAACCCCCGCAGGTGCTCTAGGTCACAGCTGGTGGACTGGCAAGGGATGCAGGTGAGGGATTTTTGCATTTTGTGTTTGCTGAAGTGGTCTGAGTTTTGCATCATTTCACACAGCTTTAGCTGTAAGTTTGTGTGTCCAAAATCAAGAAGGAGACTGTAAAAATTCATTCATTGGTTTAGTCACAGAAGTGTTGAGTGAGTAGCTGTTCAGGATATGTGATCATTAATTGGACATGAACATGGTGTCAGAATCCGTGCTATTCCAGGCTGCTGCTCTGCTCTAACACTTGTGCCGTAGTATTGATCAGAGGTACAAACAGGATCTGTACTGGGCCGTGGCAGTTTCCGTGCAGAGAAAGAGAGAGAGACCAAGAAGAGAGAGACACAGGTTTTGAAAAACTAGTGGTGGTGTTGAATGGGTGAAGAGCAATGCTGAAGATCTAGATTGATGTGGAGCAGGGCAACTGAGCTAATTATGTATAAAGATGCATTCTAAAGTTCAGCTAATGCTAATGTGAGACCTCGGTATTCTCAGTAACATACGATGTATCTTTGAAAGTTTCAGTGTGTTAACTACCAACCTCTCTTTATTTTACTATATCTGTCTAGTCCATCTCAGCAGGGATACACTGTGGAAACACATAGAGGGCTTGGGGTGGGGTCTCAAGTTTAGATAAAATAAAAAATTACTTAAATCCAGCCCATTCAAGAGATGTCAGGTGCTTGTTAGTGGAAACTAATCCCATTCACAGAAAACCTGCCCACACACAGATGAGTAAAAGGTTGTATTTCCCAATCTGAATTTTTGAAGAATTTCTTGTTGTACAAGTTATGTACTTGCTATGGTCTATAATTCATTGAATAAAACACCAGGCACCCAGTGATACTTTGTATGTGTACTTAGACAGATGCTTAGGCTCTCTTGCAGTACAACATTTATTGTATCTGTAGGCCATCAATGACATCATAAAATGTACAAATTAGCAACCTAGCTTTGACCAAAAATTTCTATCTACAGTCTCTTTCTCAGATATATGGCATTTGTGAATTCTAGAAAAAAACAAGTCAAACTACAGGCAAGATCTCCAGCATTAGGCATTGTCTTAGCTGCACATCTGTGGTATTTATTTTCTCTCATGCCCTGCTGGGCTTTGGCACATTAAGACAAACAGACCTGCATCTTGGAGCACAATAGTGCCATATGCAGAAATGATCTGAAATCACCCTTTGGTAGACATTTCAAAAAGCTGGCCATTCAGTCTCATTGTCATTGCTGTGCCAGTAGATTGCAAACTCATGAAGAATATTGATTGATTAATTGATTGAACCACTTTGATGAAAATGTAAATGGCTCACAATACACAGGCCCTGCCTTTGCCACAGAACAGGTGAGGAAGGAACTTGCTAAACTAAAAACCAACAAAGCAAAAGGACCAGCAGGGATCAGTCCAGGAGTACTTAAGGTGTGTGCTGGACAGCTTGCAGAGGTTTTTCAGCAATTCTTCAACCTCTCTCTGAGGCTCAAAAAGGTGCCTAAGTTATGGAAAACTTCCTGTATTGTCCCATTACCAAAAAGAGGCCATCCCAGTACCCTTAGTGACTTCAGACCAGTAGCGCTAACATCACATGTCATGAAAGTGTTTGAGAGACTGGTCCTGCAACACCTGAGGTCTCAAGTGTCTGAATTTCTGGATCCCCTGCAGTTTGCATATCAGGAACACATCGGAGCGGATGATGCCATCATCTTCTTAATGCACAGAGCATACTCCCATCTGGAGCGGCAGGGCATCACTGTGAGAGTCATGTTCTTTGACTTTTCAAGTGCTTTGAACACTATTCAGCCCCACCTGTTAAGTGCAAAGATGCAGGATATGGAAGTTCCCACAGACATGGTGGAGTGGATCAAAGACTACCTCACTGGGCGGCCACAGTTTGTTCGCTTAGATGGCCGCATATCTGATGTGGTGATGAGCAGCACCGGTGCACCCCAAGGAACGAGGGCGAGGGCACTGTTCTTTGCAGTTGTGTGCTGGGGAGGTGGCATCAAGGCTGGTGAGGCCAACAGACTAAACAAGTTGACCAGGAAGGCAAAATCAGTTGTTGAACTGGACCTGGACAGTTTGGAGGCTGTGGCAGAGAGGAGGATGGTGGACAAAAGAAACTCCACACTGGACAATCCTGCACACCCACTTCAACTGTGGTGAAGGGGAAGTTCATTCAGCCATAGACTAATTCCTCCTAAAGCCAAGACTGAGAAATTCAGGTTTTTTGTATCCACAGCCATAAGACTCTATAATTCCTCAATATAAACAATAACGCTCGCGCACACGCACGCACGCACGCACGCATACAAACCCCCCAAAATAAATACTTCACTTTTCTACATACGTTTACTTTATTAATTACTTTATTAATTACTATTAATTAATATAATATTAAATGTATTGATCCATCCATCCATTTTCCCACTTATCCTTAACTAAGGCCACATTGATCTGCTGGAGCCTATCCCAGCTCTCTTTCAGGTGGAGGGCAGGGGTACACCCTGGACAGGTCACCGGTCCATCCCAGGGCCACATATAGACACACAACCACACACGCAACCCCACGCAAGCACGGGGAGAACATGCAAACTCCACACAGAAAGGCCGGGGTTGTGAACCCACAACATTCTTGCTGTGAGGCAACAGTGCCAACCACTCCGTCACCACACTGCCCCAATTGAATTAATCCCCTTGGGGATTAATAAAGTACTTCTTCTTCTTTTTCTTTTTTTTTCTAAATGAGATGACTACATCCAGATGCTTTTAAAAGCAATGATCCTTTATTGTTGTCCTTTTGGTGGTTGGCTTTTTTCTTTTTTGCAAGTGTTATGTATATGTAATATTTACCACATACATCTTAACAATGAGTGTTAATATTCTGCTCATCAGACAGGTTGCGTGATCACACCTAAGTACTTAATGAGTTCATGTAGAACACCTTGTGCTCCTGGCTTCTCCTATCCTGATTGGTTTTTAGGTTTATGTATGCAGAATTACACAATCTATAACTTGTGTCAATAATAGTCTTTGACACACGTTCATGTTCTTTCACTGTATCACTTCTTACATGTGGAATACATGGATCTTTATGACATCTAAAGAGCCTCTTTGTTGCCTTGTGAATGTGCTGGCAGTCTTTCTGTGATTGGGTCTAGTCTAAAGTTGAGAATGTATTTTTGCACAAACTGAGGATGGTGGATTTCATTCTCCCAACATATATATAAATAGTGTTAGGAAAGGACTACAGGATCAATTACAGCAGCCATCTGAATTAATATATGTACAGACATGTCTGTATTGTTTTACAACAGACTTTCAGTGTAACCCTATACTTTAATCTACAACAGAGTGTTTTTCATTGCTGCCGTTGGAGTTTTTACTGATAATCATCTGAGATCAGGATGTTGATTCTCACTTTGAATTTACATTTGACACCCATGGTGCCTGTGAGTACAGCTGGAACCATAAACTTCCACACTGCTGATCCACAGACACTTACTTTTTCTGAGGTGATGCACTGCATAAATGTGCAGATGTATGCAAAATGTAGTGTGTCGTATGACCAGTGTTTCTTTTTTATGTCTCCCGCATACACAGAGCACAGTAACATATGCAAAGTGGTAACCCAAAGGGGTACTCAAACATAACAGTTCACTGTATCCCACTTGGACAATATTAGTGAAGACAGGACAGAAAATGAGAGCTGAAGAACTAAAGGATAACCTCACAACTGTCTCTATCATTGTCTCCCCCACAGTGATTGTCAGAAACTGGACATCTTCACTCTGGTGGTGTGTGTGTGTGTGTGTGCATATGTTTGTTATCTATTCTTTGTGACTGTGTATAGGTGTGAAACACAGACAGAGGAGGTTTGTTGTGTTTGGACTGGGGGTCATCTCTATTTTGACAGCAGGCTCTGACAGCCAGTAATTGGTTTCCTTTTCCATGCCTCTCAAAGCTCCTGCAGAAAAGGCAATTTTAGGAGCCAATCAATTCAAATTCCAACTCACTCAAGATAGAAAAGCCAATGCAGCTTTAACCTTATTCACTGTCCATGAGATAGTTGTGCTGATAATCTCCAACCTAACCCCAGCTTACACACACACACACACACACACACACGCACTACCCCTGTCTTTCTGTCACCCATCAGGGAAAGCTCTTATTTCTGGTTTTTCTTGAAAGAAATTGAGTGTGATAATAGGAGATTCTACTCTTAAGTGGCTGGAGTGCATATTTACCTCAAGACTGAATGAACCTGGAAACACCATGTATCTCTGCCCATGTGTATTCTTTTGACATGTACACATATATGTAGTTATACGCACCCACTACACTGCACTATAATCATCACACATCTCACACTTGCATTGACCAGCATGGAGACACACAAATTAGTACAGCACTACACAATAACAACACCCCCCATACACATATACACACAGAGTTGTGTTTGCCTGCTGGCTTCACCTTTCTGATGGGAAGAAACACATCATTTAACCAAACTGGTCAACTGAGAACTAATTTCTCTTTTGTAGTTACTGCCTGAGGACTCTAGGGCTTGCGGGGTTTGTATTGGCAATCAGCAGCACACTGACTCTTGGTGCAGAAACTCCTTAACAACTTAGTTTGGGTTTTGATCAGAACGCTGACTTGGACTCACCCCTCTGTTGTTAAGCACAGGAGAGATTTTCCCCAATGCAGTCTCAGCATAGTATTTATCTACGGTACAACACATACTGTATCATTTCTCATTCATTTTCTCACCAGACCTCTTTCAGTGATTCTCATCCCTAAAAATGATGTTTGAAGAATCCATTTGCATTGCATATTTGGCGTATCCCTATGAAACAGGGCCATACGTTAAATATTTGTTGTTATTGTCAGTGAGCTTATTAGGCATATTAGTTATGCACACTGCCCAATTTTATTTCCATGTCATTTCTTTCCTCATTAAATCCTCACTCTCTCCATTTGCATTCCACCTCACCAACTTTTCCATCACCTTCAACTCCCCAACCAAAAGAAATATAAGCTACCATGGTGACAAGGGGCAAGTGCATAATACCCTGGTTTCAAGGATCTGGCCCCATGGTCTTAAGTTTCAGCAAATCCCTGCACGGACCAATCTCTACCGTCCATCTGCTGCCGGCCTTCTGTGTCTAAAGTTGAAAGTCTTTGGCAAGCAGTTTGCAAAGTGACTTGGCTGTACTGTCATGCTGATTGTTTGGTGGTTGGGGGGCAGAGGATGGACTGACTATCTTTCTTTCTTTTTATTTCTCTCTCTCTGTCTGTCTGCTCCCCCCTTTCTGTCGTTGTGGCAAGAGGGGCTCGGCTGGAGAAGCAGAGGGAGTATTAGCTCCCAGTCTGGCTCCTGTCACCACCTCGATAGCTGTCACACTAACACCCCCACCACTATCACTGGAGCACTTATGGGCCTGTCACTCACCTGGGAGAGAGGGACCAAAGGAGGGAGGGAGGCATCCTGGGAGAAGAGTGTGTCAAGGGAGATATGTAGAGGAGAGGGGAGACGGTGCGGATGGAGGCGGAGCTCAGGATGCAGAGAGGAGAGAGAGATGAAGACAGACGGAAAAAAGAGAAAGATAAAGTAGGAGGCGGGAGGGATGGGTTGGGATGCTGAGAGTGAGGGGAAGTAGTTGAGTGGCATTAAATGATGAGGTCATTGAGACATGACAGGTGAAAATATATCAACCTGACTGGAGTTCCAGACACCTCACGAGTATTTAGCATCTAGCTCTGTGCTTGTCCAGCAGGATGTGGTTTGGTGCACGTTAAAACAAAGCAAGGGCCATTTGGACATTATAAAGAAAGAGCAATTCACCGTACACTGTGGTGAAATAATGGGCTTTAGCTAAACAGCATGCTGTAATTTTTAGAAGAGGGTAGAAAAACCCACATTGATAGCTGCAGCCGTTGTTCCATCTGTGAGAGCCATCACACAATAAATGAGCACTAACACATACAGAGGCACACAAATATCAGAAATACTTTTAGATTGATTTAAAAGGCATACATATTCTCTAGCCCACAGTGTGCAAAGGACAGGTTCAGCATTATTACATAGCCTCAGATACATGTATATACTGTACAGTGATGCAAATACACATGCAAAGATTAGCATTTCTCAGGACAAAGTCTATAAGTCGTAGCCAAATGCAAAAATGCATAAGGTCAGAATCAGGGCATCATTGAATCACAGTGACGAGCATCATAGTTGACAGTGCAGGATGCAGACATGTTCCAGCTTGGCCCTTCAACTCGCTGTAGAACCACTGAAGTGAAACTCTATTACAGCCACCTCTCCAGCCACAATTTATCAGCACCAACACTACAGCCTGTCTCTGCACACAGGTGCTTGTGTACACATGCATGTGTTTACAAAAAACAGATGTGTTAATGTTGTGCTTTTTAAAATACAAGATTCCTGAAAGTGTTGCTCTTTATATGGCAATTCTTTGACACCCCTTTTATCTGCAAGACATATGACAGAAGTTGTTGCAGCTTTTAAGGCAGTGGTAGCTCATGTCGGTAAGGAAAATGTATCAGTTCTCCCATCAGATTTAATCCAATCAACACCTCCGTAGAGTGACGCGTCGCTTGCATGTTTTATTATAAAGTCATGGAACCACAGACAGCTGCTGGAGTGAGAAATTTAGGAAACTGAGCAATGACAGAGTTTATGCAGCCATTTGGATACATCACTTGGCCTCACACAAGCATGCACCCATACATACAATACACACAGGCACGATGTATGCTCAGGAGTAATAGCAGATACATTAAGAGAATTAAGAAAGAAACAGATCTGTTACTCTTTGCTTTAATACACACGTCATAGTATAGTATAGTGTATAGTATATGGTATAGGAATAGAGCAGAAACACGCTTCAGTTTTCACAACAGTTTTCTTGATTATATAAGTGGTTCATCTAACAAGCCCAAAAACATTGAATTTTTTTTTTAGTTGATAAATATTCTGTGTTATAGATTATTCTGTGTTATATGCAGTTCTTAAATGTAACCATTTCCTTTCATAGTAAAATGATCCCTTTTGCTGTTTTTGTTATAGGTGTGTTTTTTTTCTTTTTCTGTTTACACGTAGTAAATCTTTTTAATTTTACTATCGCACGTTATTCCTGGTGGGGGGGTCTGTGACTAACTTATATGACTGTTGTGCCACAAAAACAAAATCAGGCAGGATGAGAAGCAAAACCGATGGACAGCAGAAGCTGAATGTGCTATAAAATTTTACAAGGAAGCAAGCTTTCATTTAAAAATACATTTTTTGTCTCCTTTTTTTTTTTTTTTTTTGTTGTTGTCCAGGCTACAGACAAAGACGCAGGCACATTTGGGGTTGTGCGTTACTACTTCAGTGACGAGCCAGACCAGTAAGAAACACACACACACATGCGGACACTCAAACTGTCCACTCCAACACACAGCCACATTAATGTTTCATTCATCTGGCCGCTTGTGAGCAATTGTGCTGCACTGTTTTTGCCACATCGCCCTGCCAGAGACAGCTGAGCTGCAACGATGTCTGGCGCATTTCTTTACATCTGCTCTCTTCAGGCCATAAATATCCAGACTCACACACAAAGAAAAACACACACTCACATAAAAATCACAGTTATTGTGGCTTTATACTGTTTATTTGTTCCCCTGTCACTCTTACTAGGCACAATTTTTGAGTATTTGTGATCTGCCTTTTTATATAAACTGAGGACATTTTTTTGTTGACGCAATTGCCTTCTTATAACAGTGTACCATGATGTTTCATTTATTATAACTATTATTAGTGTTATTACAAAATAAAAGTCTATTGTGTTTGGAAAAACTGATTTTCTAATGAAAATACATGAAGTAGAAAGACAATATCATACTAGTCAAAAAAGCTTAAACACTATACAGCACACACGTGTCTGATGTCTACAGTTTAATGTTTTTTGTTTTAATACAAAATCATCCTATAGTGTTTTAATGTACTAAAATGACGTGTTGCTGAGCAAAGAAAATAAATGTTGCAAAGTGAAAAAAGCTACTGTGCTGTAATGGCACGAATAAAATAAGAAAAAAACTTTTCATTGATACCTGCCTCTAATTTCACTTGTTTTTCTCTTGTAGCTTTTACCTGGATGAGGAGACAGGCTGGGTCATTCTCAGAGCCAGTCTGGACTTTGAGTTGATGCAGCGTTTTACATTGACCGTGCTAGCAAGGGACGGTGGCGGGGAGGAGACAACTGGGAGGATCCGCGTCAATGTGCTGGACGTCAATGACAATGCACCTCTCTTTCAGAAAGAGGCATATACAGGCTCGGTGAGGGAGAATGAGCAGACTGTCCAGGCGGTGGCACGAGTCAGGGTAAGACCCGTCTAAAACATGCATTTCTGTCTTAAAGTAGACTTATGAGGCCAAGAGCACACTCTTGTTGCTATATAGTGTCATAAAACTGTCCTGTTTATAGCTGCTGTAAAATACCCTGTTAGTGTACACCTGTGACCTTCAGTGATTTTAAATATTAACATGCTAAACCAAAATTAACACTCATAATGGTATTGAAGTGATGTTAGGAAACAGTTGCTAGGCTGCGATAAATGAACTATACTGCTAGATAAAAAAAAAATTTTTTTAAATTACAAGTTAAAATTAAACTGTCCCTGTAACATTTTGTACATTGCAGTATGTTAATATTAACCTAGAAATCAGGATATCATCCTGACTCAAATTCAATCAGTCTTCAGAATTCCAAGTCTTTGGTTTTGTCGCCGCCCTCTTTCTCCTTTGTTTCCTCTGTGTTAACTATAATCATGCAGTTATGTGTTTTTTGTACACTGTATCCAAGAAGAACAGGTTGGTCTGGTGTGCTGGCCATCAGTCACTGCCACAAAAGGCAGAGGTACACAGGCACATTGGTAACTAATGGCTCAGTGTTTCCTTTGATTGCGCCCTGGAGAAAAAGACTCTTAGTTCCCCTGTGGCAGTGGGTACAGCAGTGGCTTAGTCCGCCACAGTGCACTGTTGCGCCTTACGTTTGCATTGTGGGAGTGGAGTTGATGACTGGGCTCAACGCTTGGCTCACTTTGTTTGATTAGTCTGGGCTAACCTTAAACGCTGCTGATATTAATACACCACCCAAGAGGAACGGAGGAACTCACAATGTTGTGAGTCTGGCTTCTGGGAGACTATTTTCTGCCAGAAAACAGTCAGAGAAGGAGGCAAAAACCTGAAATAGATAGGATGTGTTGAGAGACGAGGCAAAGAAAGGTTTTCTGCTGTTTGCTTTTTCTTTTCTAAACAATGCCTCAGAGATCTGTGCCTCCTACTACAGTGCTAATGCTTTCTAGCAGCTAAACCTTTTCTCTGCACTTATTTTTTCACTTCCTTTGCCACTCATCTATTTGATATGCTGCCCCCTACTCTTTGGATCATTGAGTGTTAAACGATGATCTAATATAAAACTATCTGTTGAAATTTGATATAGGAAGACAGTCTGGAAGAGAAAGCCCACTTAGGAAGTTGTGGGAGAAGAAAGGTATTGCTTACTCGACATTTTGGCATTAAATCAAAGAGTCGAGATATGCGTGTTATGGAGAGATACAAGTGCGCTTTTTTGACAACCTGTCCAGCTTCTAATGATGCCAGTGACGCCCAGTAGACTCTGCTCACAGCCGGAGGACTCATGTTTAAGTTCTTGCCAACTTGAGAATAATGAGGGGGTGTCATTATTGTTGTTGATGTTGTTGTGGATTAGCCCTGCAAAATATGGTTTCACATGTCCTCTGCCTGCTTGGCTTGTCTTGGCTCAGTTGGTGATCATCCAGTATTGACGCCTGGGCCACTAATAGTCAGAATCAGCTTTAATCTGTCCAATAACATGCCATCACTCACTGACAGCTTACTGGCTGCACTCATATGCACAGACACACACACACCCCTGCTGTGCAAACATACACATATAAATATTAGCGCTGTCTACCGCAGCATCTGTCCTGTTCCTCTGTCTGTCTTCTTGTCTCACTCACTCCAAACTTCTTTTCTCTGTGGACTTTTGACTGTCAGTGAGCAGTATTTTAAAGGCGTTCACCCCCCCCCCCCCCCCCCCCGTCTGACCACCCACAGGCTACAGATGAGGATTCTCCTCCTAACAACTTCCTGACATACACCATCATTTCAGCCTCAGACTTCCCCAGTTACTTCAGGATCACAATGGTGGAAGGATATGCAGGTACACTCAGCCACAATTTGTGCTAAGTTTGAACACACTAATTACAATATGAGGGGATGTTCTGGATGTTTGGAGTAGCTAAACCAATTTTTGAAATTGTAGAATAGTTATTACACCTATGCTTTTTGGTTGTCATTTGCTATTTAAGTCCTTACTAAACTATAATGTTGCCACACTTTGTCCATGAAATACACAAAGCACAGAAACCTACCTGTCTCCTTCTCTCTCCCTCTCTCCTTCCACCAGTTGTCAGTGTGACAAGGCCTCTGGACTATGAGCAGGTTCCTAAAGGAATGATCTACTTGACTCTAATGGCTAAAGATGGGGGAAACCCAGCCCTCAACAGCACTGTGCCTGTCACAGTGGAGGTGATTGTAAGTACAACTCTGCAACATGCACACACCTGAACACTTTCCTGTAGGCTCACATCAAAAATAGAATGAAAACATTAAACAGCAGGAATTTGTCTGGACTCCCACTTGTCATGACCTGTCACACCTAAAGGTGCAAGTAGCAGGGCCTCCTGTAAATGTGGCAGCTGCATATACTGAGTGCCTTTCATGTACATGTCTGTTTTCCTGGACATCTCTGCCATTTTCAGTGCAGATTGCATCAACCAATGGACATTACCCAAATATAAACAGTCTGCATTCATATTGAAGCTGGGAGGGAACATGATGTACAGCAGAATTTATCAACAAATACTTGCCTTCTGTTCTCATTAAAAATTACAACATCTGGTGTAGTTGTTTTGGTACAATATCTCTTGCACACAAAGAATAGAAAACTCAGGCATGTTTATATCTTTAGAGAATGAAAAGGTGATTGTCCTTATGTCCCTGTTGACATGCATTTCCTTATATGGTACATTGCTCTGTATATTGCATCTATTCAGAAATCTTGCTTTAACTGTAAAAATGTTGAACTTCATATTGGTAAGACACCTTCCCCCAGTAGGTTCAATCCTTTACAGTATTGCCTTCACTTACAATTACACTCTAAGCTCAGTAGAAGATGTTTGGAGTTCTCAGAAACAAAGAGTCAGTGAGGCCAGTGTAAGGTAAGGTAAGTCCCAGAGCCATTTTCATTTAACATCATTTACTTTCAGCTGGTGGAGCTATTGTCCATCTTGGTCACAGTGGAGTCTTCATCTGTTTTGGATCTAGATTTTTTTTTTGTCCATACTGCAAAGACTACCCGGTTTGTACATACTTGTGATAGTGTGTTTGTTTTTTGGTTCCAGAAAGTAGCTTGAATAGTTTAAAACTTGTTTGTTGATAACAGCTTCTTGTGAGCTGAGAATCTTTCTAATTCACACTTTTTAAATAAATCTTAAAGAGTGGGTATTTCTTCAGAAAGCATGTAATGACTCTGTGCTGCAACAGACACAACCCGTGACCCAATCAGTCCCTCCACTTTCCAAGCCACAATTTCCAAACTTTTACAAAAATCTTTCCTTTTAAAGTTTCCCTCAGATGTGATAGAAAGATTTGTGGGCCTGAGACTGGGGAGAGGGACTTTGTGGAGATGTTACATTGTCTGTGCTGAAAGGACTAAACTGTCTTATCTAAAGGTTGATCCAGTGGGTGACAGGTGTCAGCTGGCTCAGGGTAGATCGTTTCTGTGTCTTCAACTTCACTTACATAATGGGTCTCAGTATTTCCTCACTGTCTGAATTACACTGAACCCTTTTTGATCTGTCACACTGCAGCATTGTTTGCAGCTTTGTCACAGACTGGGCCACTATCTGAGCGTCTGGTTCATTTTGTCAGTCCTATCACTAAATGTCTTATTTAAAGGTACTAGCAAAGGTCTCACACACTGGTTCAGACATGGTTTGATATATATAAGACTTGGGAAAAAGAAGGTACTTTGCACACGGATTGTAGTCCTGATTCTACCAGATAATGTAGTTGCACATTTCTCTGCAACCTGTTTGCATGCACTTTGACTTTTTATTTTGTAAATGGTTATCTCATTCAAATATGACCCATGACATGCTGTTCAGGATCCTGTTCCACTGTTTATTTATTATTTGCAGGTTTTCACACTACCTAATGCATTGTAAATACAATTTGATCCATGTCTGATTACAGATGTGTGGTGGAAGGTTTTCTGTGTTCACTGTAGCTTTTTAACTTCTCTAAAGCTGCTTCGTTTATCAAAGGACTCAAAGGCAGTGAGAAGATATACCACTTTTCCTATAGGGTCTCATGGGGGTGCTGGGGCCAATCACACTTACATTCACACCTCTGAGCAATGTGAGAAGACCATGTCTTACATATGTTCTGTTTTGCCGCCTCTGACGGTCTTATTGAGGGATCTCATTTTAAGATATCAGAAAAAAAAATTCCCATTCATTCACAGTGGATCAGAAATGGTTGTATATACCATAAAAGTTTAAAAAAAAAAAAAAAAAAAAAAACACTTTGTGTTGCACGGTAAGAATCTTACTGCAATTTTGAGAACGTCCTGATGGAATTCATCTAAACAAGTTGTAATATAAATGTGCTGTACAAACTGTACTGCTGACTGTTCTGTATAAAGACAGTGTCAGGTGTGATGTTTTAAATCTTGTTGTCTCTTTGTTTTCCTGTTAACTTTTAAATAGGAAACATGAGTGGTGATCATTGCTATAAAGATACTATAAATACAGCAGTAAAAATATAATGAGCAACCAGAACTCATAAACAGTATCTCTGCTGGCTCTTAAGCTCATTTCCCCTGATAGGCATCTATTATACATAAAACTTTTTAGTCATAAAAGAAGAAATGACAGAGTAGAATAGATAAATCCAGCTGGAATTTTTTTTTTGATATGCAAGGACAGTGAGCATATCTATACACAGCATACATGTGGGAGAAATATTGTGCAAAACAAAGAAGGAATCTCTGCATGAATGTAAAGACCAGCTAGGAGAGATGTGCACAATTCTGTATTCCCTCAGTCCACAGTATGTGTCTCTGTCTCTCACTGCTCTCATAGTGTTCTCACTCAGACCACAGGGGTTTATCAGTAGCTGGCAGCATCACACACTGCTGTGCACCAGTGTAGCACAGAGTCCAGATAGATAATGGTGCCAGTGACTGGTAACATTTCTCAGCAGCTCACACAGTAGGACGCCTCTCTGCGAATAGTCATACTACTGCATGTGTTGTCATGAAACTGAGTCTAATTCAGTAGGTGGGTGCTTGTGAGAGATATAATGCTGTGGGAAAGTCCATGTGACAGTGGTACTGTTCCACATTGTAGTCATTCATTGCTGTCACATTACAGGTCTTCATTTGATTGTTTTAGGTAACACCACTAATAATGTTTGAAACGATTTTCTCCCCTATAACTACAAATGGATCTTCTGTTTAATATCCGTGTCTTCTTTTTAATAGCTACCCTTAGCTTTTGCATTGTTCCACCACTTGTGAAAGCCAGTTTTTTTGTTTGTTTTTTTTTCTCTTGCCAATCTAAAGAGAAATGCAGCTACAGTACCCTGGCCAGTAGAATAAGTGATTGTTTAACTAAATGCATTACCATTAGGTATACAGTATTATGTGATTAGCTGACAGAAACAGAAGCCAGCTGACTGACACCCACTGAAATTATAAAACAAAGTAGTCTGGATGTTTTAGGTTAATCTGCTGAGTAACTATCATCTTAGAGAAACTGCTGCTATTGTTTTACTTCTGGGACATTTTGTGCTCCTTAATGTCTTAATTCCCAAATACCGGTATGTGCAAATCTCAGTGCAAATGTGCGATGACAGCTTCATACCCTTTATAGTTCACATTTTTAAGCCCCATTTGCATTTTCACATTGTTTAGCACATTGATTTTAGCTGTTGGTATTTATACGCCCTTCAGGATGAAAATGACAACCCACCCGAGTTCAGCACACCGTCCTATGTCATCAAAATCCCAGAGAACATTATTGCCGGTGAGTCCACTTTATGCATTTTGGGGGATACAGTTTAGTTGCTTGAATGTATTTTCTGGTCTGTACAAGAAACAAAGCCCTTAAACATCTCGGCTCTAACCCTATGTAGCTTACAGTCACCTCTTACTTCAATTGCCTTACTATTACCATATTCAACAAATAGCTTCACTTTCTTGAGGGTCTGTTTTTATGTTTTGTTTTATTTGTTTCCTCTGGCCTCTGCTGTCTTATTTGTTTTGATTTTGCATAATGTTTTAAAATCTCAGTCAGAATGCACCATATTGACTATTCAAGGCAAAATCACTGGCTGCTATATTCATTCTCATGCATGCATTCAGAAGACTCTTTTATCCCAGACAATAGATTAGTTTCCAGTCGCTAGAGGGAAATGAGATATTTGACTGCCTCTCTCTCTCTCTCTCTCCCTCTGAGCTCCAGCAGATGCTGGCCATTTTTTGTGTCTCGGACCCAAGTTGAAGGAGCACATAGCAGAGTGGCTTGGGCCAGAGCTGGGGTTTAGAGGACTATGGCTAAAGTCCTTGGCCCTGGCCTGAGGGCCTAAAGCTTGGGCTGCAGGGCTGAGCTCGGGGCTAGCCCTGCGGCTCTCGCTACCCTGTCATCCCCCTGCCTGCTTGGATATTGATCAGGCCTGTGCCAAGTATGGGCTGTGCCAAACATGCTGATAATCCACTAATCCATAAACCCACTCACTGCCATGCTATCAGTTGAGCTCTGAATGGGGGCGGTGAAGAAATTAGCTTTGTGAATGCCATTTCAGTTTGTCTCCACTGCTTGTCTCTCTCTCTTTCCTCTTTACTAGACTTCACATATTTTCCCTGTCTCTGTCTGTAGATTGCATTTTTTTTCTTCCTCCCACTCTGTGAGTTGTAACTTTCTTTCTGTCTAATTCTCCTCATCCCTCTCTCTCCTCAGGGGCAACTGTGCTGCTTGTGAATGCTACTGATTTGGATGCCTCCCGGGAGTTTGGCCAGGCCTCACTCATCTACTCCCTGGAGGGCTCCTCTCAGTTCCGTCTTAACTCGCGCTCAGGTACGTGTGTGCGTGTATTTTCAGAGTAGTCTTGTAATTGAGACAGAATTTTTTAGAAGTGATTCAGTTTTTATTTTTAAATTTAAATTGATTTGAATTCATGTTTTAGATCATTTTGCTGTCAGCTAATACTTAGACTGTACATGGCTTTGAAACCTCTGCTTATTTACTATGTAGCTCTGTCTTTGCACATTGATGCTTAGCCGTGCCAGGACTCTGATCCCTGTGACTTATTTGGAGGCTTTTGAGCTGCAACATGAATTTTCCCTGTCGGGATTAATAAACTTTATCTGATCTTATATTACCTTATTTAACAAATTTTACTCTTATATGAAGCTGCTTTGTAATGACGTTTGCCTGTTGCACAATGAAATGTCTACGGTATGTACCCTTCTTGTTTTTTTTTGTTTGTTTGATTGTTTGTTTTTTTTTTGTTTTTATATTTTTTCATTTTTATTTTTGATCCAATTCCACGTGTCTTTAGGAGAGATCACTACCACAGCCCTGCTGGACCGAGAGCAGAAATCAGAGTATATCCTGATAGTCAGAGCTGTGGATGGAGGGGTGGGCCCACAGCAGAAGACAGGCATCGCCACGGTAACCATAATTTCTCTGATTTTACAGATCACAAAAAAAAACCTAATCCCCTCCCCATTGTTTATTTAAACATTGTTTGGATAAAAATATATTTTGTTGAATTATATATCTTGTACTGCAACTTATAGATTGGAAAACCTATATTGTCCAAGGTTGTTTATGTAATTGGTGTAATAAATAGCTATTTCCCATTTCCCTTAATTTCCCTCACTCCCACTTTTCTCAGGTGAACATTACCATCCTGGATATCAATGACAATGCCCCTGTGTGGTGGGATGAGCCATATCTTGCCAACGTGGTGGAGATGAGCCCAATAAACACGGATGTCATCTCTGTGAGTGCACTTAGTCCAACCTGATAAACTTCACCTGATTTTCAACTAATGTGAACAGCACAAAGAAACACAGTGGAGTAATATTGCAAGAATTTGTTGTTAATTTCATAAAATCTTTGCCTCTACTTTCTATACAGAAATGTGACGTAGGTAGAAAGCAAGTGTCCTTAGTGGTTTTTTGTCTCTATTGATTTGTTATTTCAGTCAGTGGTTTAATTTGTTGACATTGTAAACTCGAATCAGGGGAACAGTGTTTTAATAAAAATAATGGTGTCAGTGCACAGTGATAAAAGAGTGTGGATAATGTTCACTGGGCGATCATTAAAAGCATAGTGAGTTTGAAAACAATGAGTTACTTGTTCACAGTTGATAGACAAATTGCCATCACTGTGTGGGTCATCACAAAGTAAACACTAATATTACCCCAAACTCTCTTTGTCCTGCCGGTGTCTTTGGCAATGTGTTGTTGTTAATTAAGCTCTGATTGTCCATTAATTAAAGAGGCGTCAGTGAGTGTAATTAAGGAAGTCCAATTGCTAATTAAAATGTTGCCTGCAGTCATATGCATAGCAAATTATTCAGCTGCTAGGCAGAGAAGGAAGCATGAACTCATCTTGCAGTGCAAGAAAGTGTAATGGAGAAAGGGTGAGAAAAGAGAAAGAATTGAAAGTGTTGTGCTGCTAAAATGTTGCTGCATTGTCCACTTCTTCCGTTCTTTTAGCTGTTCCTCAGTTGAGATTTTCCACGGTGCATCCAGTGATGCAATGCAGTGTGTAGTGTATGTGACTCTGCTCAGTGGACAGACACTTTTGCCCCTCTGACCATTTTTCAATAAGTCGGACCACCCAGGCTTACAGTCCTATAATTGGCCACATTGCAGCCCTGGCCCAACCAGTGTTTCCATGGTGACAACAGACCACCTGCTGAGTCCTCCTGGAGGTGTCCAGCGAGCCGATGAATTTGGTAGCTGTGCCCAGTGCGAGGATCAGCCCACTCAAATCTCAGAGCACCCCACAATCACTCCTGCAGCCTTTTACTTTCAGCACTTGTCACATATACAGTGAGACTCCTCTAATATCTAATTTTAAAACAATATTGTCTTTTCTGCCACTCTGCAGTCAGTCCAGGACTACAGTTCAATAGACAAGACTCACAAGTTTTAATGTGGTCTGCTCAGGCCAGAATTGATTACTTAAACACTTCCCCACATCTTATATCACCTTATATCTGCCTTTGTCTTTGCAGTAGCTAATCAATAGGCCTCTGAAATGCCTGCCTACCATGTCTCCTTAATAATTGAATACCTGCAAAACCTTTGTTCCTCTAATGACCAATTAACCAGTCTCCTGCATTTTTAGTCAGCACACTGAATAATTGAGAAGCTCTTTAAAAATCAACCAGTGTTTTAGCTGGACTCCCGGCTTTACACATTCATCACTGATCGCTACTTTGTGTCAGAAAAGAGACGTCACCATTTTTCTTTTAGCCGACTGATGTCGTGGAGCATTTAGATGGATGGATGGTTACATGGATGAAGATGCGGGCTGGTTGTGAGAAGGACGTGTGCTTATTACTGCTGCCATTACCATTGGTTCTTCTCTTTGCGCTCACATTCTTCTCCTCTGTTTTCCATTTCTGTCTCAAATCCTTCCTTCCCCCATCTTTCAGTCTATTTTATTAATCTTGTCATGAAACATAACTTTAGGATTGATATGCCATATCTTGTTTGTTCCCTATCCAGGTGTTGGCAGTTGATCCTGACAACGGGGAAAATGGCACAGTGGTTTACAGTATCAGTCCAGAAAACCCCTTCTACACCATCAACACTCGTACAGGAAAGATTCGCACCAGTGGGCTAACCCTGGACAGGGAAAGCTCCAACCCCAGGGACACAGCACTCATGAGAACCATTGTCATCTCAGCTGTTGACCGTGAGTACTGTATATGTGTGTTGTGAGATGTCCTTGTCAGTTATTTTTCTTTCGCTGTGTGAATTTATCTGGCTCATGTAACACCTAAACAATCTGTAACCAAGTTTAAACTGCTTTATATCATTCTCAGTAGAGAGATTTCAATTCTGAGCGATTAGCCCCTTTATCTGAGCCTCATTCTTCAAGTTTTATGTCGACCATGAAACTTTTTACTGTGGCTAATAAACTCCTTTGACCATGAGATGTGGGATAAGTGTGTGTCTATCTGCCGGCGTGTGTGTGTGCGTGTGTGTGTGTGTGTATTTGTGTATTTGTCTTTATATGTCCCTCTGGCACCCTCTTTAGGTGGTATGCCTCCTCTGCGTGCATCAGCAAGTGCCACAGTATTTGTCAACCTGCTGGATCTCAATGACAACGACCCAACCTTCCTCAACCTGCCCTTTGTGGCTGAAGTGCTAGAAGGACTGCCCATTAGGTCCTCGGTTTTTAGGGTAAGCATAACATTTTTTCATGTAGGACATTTAAAAACATATAGGATTCTGAGTCTTTAAATCTTCCTCTTAAGATTTTAGGGTTGCAAATTCTCTTAGCAGTCATAGCAATGTCCCTGTGTCATTTGACAATGTATCTTTCAGGGGCATTTAAAGTACTGTGCAAAAGTTTTAGGCACTAAAAACACACAGGTGATGTTTTTAACATAAATGACTTAAATACTTTTTCATTTATCAGTTTACTTCATACAAAGTGCAGTAAAGGGAACCAAACCTAAATCTAGTCAGTATCTGCAGCTCAACCCTTTACCCTTAAACCAGCAGCAGTTCTCTCTGGTTTGACCTGCACGCAGTTTCTCCTGGTACTTTGCAGAACCTTGAAGAAGCTGCTGCAGTTCCTCTGTAGACTCAGGCTGTCCCAGTGTTTCTGTCTCTTCTGACTCCACACTGTCCAGATCAGGGCTCTGCAGGGGTCAGACCATTTGCTGCAGGACTCCTTGTTTTCCTTGTCTCTGAAAATAGCTCTTCATGAACCCTAGCGGGTTCTTTATGGAGTTGTTGTCTTGCACAGTAAGATGCACTATGAATGTAGGATCAGTCAGACACCTGATGGTGTTGTGTGATAATAATCTGAAACATCTAAACTGCCAAACACTTTTGCACAGTACTGCATATTAAGTAAATATTGAGTAACAGTGTTGACCAGTAGTTAATGACAGATAAGACTTTATAGTCATTTAGCCATGATGATAAATTATAAATTATTCACTAATCACACTTTCCCAAGTGATCTTCTGGTATGTTTTTTCATGATCATTGTTATCCAGTTAAAATAAATCTTTTACACAGCTCCTTTTCTACATCATGCTCTCCTATATTCTTTCAATAACCTCCAGTGTTCTATCTTGGTTTTTCTCTCCCTCTCTGTCACTCTCTCTCCTCTAGGTCCAGGTGGAGGACCCAGATGAGGATAAGAATGGTTTGATTACAATGGCATTACAGATGGGTATGCCTCGCCTTGACTTCTATCTGAACACCACCACTGGTGTTCTCACCTCCACAGAAGTCCTGGATCGTGAGCAGATTGGACAGTACCAATTGAGGATTATAGCGTACGACGCAGGAAGGTTCCCTCGCACCTCCACTTCAACCCTCACTGTCTCAGGTGAGAGTCTGTGGCTATTGATGATGAGAAACTGGGTTGAATTTAGCTCTCTCTGAAATTGTCCTACATATGAAACTGCCAGGCCACAGCATGATTGGATTTTCAGTGAAATTAGGAGTTACGTCATTATGGTTCATAAGTTAACTTGTGACTTCTTAGCAATCTGGCAGGAAGGATCCCAATACCTGCTGGTGGGACGTTGAACATCCCAAAACAAGAGATATGGTCTGACTGATAAAAACAAAAAAGGAATGGAAATACTTTTCTCCACAGATGAGATGAGATGAGTCAAATGTATCAAAATATTTTGAACTATTTCGTACACATCTGTTTCACAGATGACAGCACAAAGGCACATGTTTTGCCAGACCCTGGATTCTCATATCTGATAAGTGTTTCTACTCACTGCACCACCCTGCTGCCTTGCTTGTCCTCATTTACATCTATCTGTGTGTCCTCATGTCTCTCTGTCTGTGTGCTTGTGTGCGTGCGTCAGTTCTGGATGTAAATGACGAGACGCCCACCTTCAACCCTCGTGTGTACAATGTTTCCCTGAAGGAGAATGTCCCTAGAGACCACATTGTAGTGCGCCTCAGCTGCTCTGACAATGACGCAGGCCTCAACGCCGAACTTAGCTACTTCATCACAGGTCAGTGGGTCACAGTGTTTTTTTGAGCTGTGTCTCTGGGCTGAAGTGTTGTTTTGGGGACTACATGTTGAAGTTCACATTGCACATTCAGTATTTTTGTCCATCCATCCATCCATCTGTTTGTGGATTTTTGTATGAGGTGAGCTTTTCTTGCATGCTTCTTTTATTATTTTAAATGTACTGTATATATTGTACTGTGCAGAAGTTTTAGGCACTTGATGTTTTAGATTGTTATCACACAACACCATCAGGTGTCAGATTGATCCCAGATTCATTGTGCAGCCCATTGTGCAGGACAACAAGTCCTTAAAGAACCCATAAAGTCCATAGAGAGTTCATGAAGAACTATTTCCAGAGGCAAGAAGTACCAGGAGAAACTGCGTGCAGGTCCAACCAGAGAGAACTGCTGCTGGTTTAAGGGTAAAGGGGAGAGCTGCAGATACTGATTAGATTTAGGTTTGGTTCCCTTTACTGCACTTTGGATGAAGTCAATTTATAAATGAAAACACAATTTATGGAATTTATATTAAAGACATCCCCTGTATATTTTTAGTGCCTAAAAATTTTGCACAGTATTGTATGCCAATGAGTATATGTTATTAATACACTGTAAATTAATTAGGAAATGTGTTTGTGTTTTGTATTTTTAGGTGGTAATCAAGATGGTAAATTTAGCGTGGGCTTCAGAGATGGAGTTGTTCGAACGGTGGTTGGCCTAGACAGAGAGACCCAGGGAGCATACATTCTGGTTGTAGAAGCTATAGGTGTGTCATGAATTCATATATTTTATAAGGTTAGAAATCCTTCACCATATTTTATTATGTTCATTTTTACATAATGGTCCTATTTGTTGCTATGGAGCTTGTTTTCTTGTTTATCTTCAAAGCTGCTTCTTTCTACTCATGTATGACAATAATGGAAAAAGAAAGTGATGCCTGCACATCTGCAGTGATTTCAGACTATTGCTCAACTGCCTTTGTTCCTGTTTGAAAAGAAAGAACAAAAACTCTGAGGTTTTCCTGTTTTGGAAACCATTGAGTCAGGGTGGCTTATCTGCTAAGGCAGCCAGAAACACAAGAGAGGGGACAAGAGGCAGATGTAATGTAAAACCGTGCGAGGGGAACAGAATTACACATATTGTCGTTTTCACAAGCAGCTGAAAAAGTTTTGATGAGCCAACAATCTTCCAGTCTTACTTCTTTATAACAACCTATTTTTGGTTTCTGCTCTATTTTCCAAAAACTAATGGATTCTTTAATTTAACATAGAAAATGCAACAGAACCAGGTACATTTTGTATATATATGCTGTAACAATATACTTCAGATTTTTTACTTTTTTAGGAGCGCTAGCCTGTGGTACAGCCCTGAAATGAAAGCCATGTCTATTTAAATTGTCCTTGTGCCAGCCCTAAAATTGGCATTAACATGAATGATTCCAGCCGAAGTGTTTGTGAATGTGTCTGTTTCTGCACATAGACAATGGTCCAGCAGGCAGCCGGAGGACAGGCACAGCCACTGTATTTGTCGAGGTGCAGGACGTTAATGACAACAGACCCATCTTTCTCCAAAACAGCTATGAGACCAGCATACTGGAGAGTGTGCCCCGAGGAACCAGCATCCTTCAGGTAGAATATACACAAACAGCTAAGCCCAAAATGAAAAATATAGCAAATATACTGCACTTTCAGCAGTCAAACATAGGACACTTTATTTCTTAGCATCACAAAACACAAAGAATCCTTTACAAAGTGTTGTCTTTTTGGCTCGGGTTGCATTTGCCTTGTATTGGTAACAAACCTGTTTTGCGACATGCATGGAATCACACTATGAAATAAATCCTAGTATTTGTCTTGTTTCACATGACTTACCACATGGATGGGGATTACAGCCTCAGAGCAATTAACAGTGCTAATGTAGAGGAACAATGCTTGTCTTCAATCTTTGGATGTGAGAGGTGAAAATTAAAACCTAATTTTGAAAATATATAGATTTAATTTAACTGTGACATCCTTACCAAGAGAACAGTAATAGAGCTGGGTCTTTGTGATATTAAATCATTTTTACTTCCGGTGAATAAAGTACAAAGCTGTGCTAAAAAAGTCCATCCATCCATCCAAATGTTACCTGCTACTAGGGATGACATGGTCACAGAAATGTGTGAACCCTGGCACACTGCAAGATTGCCTAAAGTGTAAACATTTTGTATTGTAATTGACTTCATCCACCTAATATTCAAAGTATGTTAAAACAAATGCTAAAAAAAGTCTTTTTAGGTACTCTGGATTCACACCTGGTATTAGTCATGTTTGCAGCACTGACCATAAAATATACATGTATCACTTGTTTTATCCTCCAGTCATATTTCAGTGACGTAGTCAAGTAGACATGGCGTAGTGAGGTGGGGCTCCATGCTGACTTCAGGCTGTGGTGTCTGTCGGACTGGAGATTGAGACACATGTGGGCTCTCACGCTCATGTGGCCTGCGATGGGGCAGTCGTCTAAAGGACAAGTTGTATGAACGCCGGTATGAGCCCAGCCTCCTCCACGTCTTGAGTTGTGGCTCACTGGACCGGCTTCTTCTGCGGGTCAAGCTCTCACCCGGACCATAGCTAGCTTCACAGTCCCCGTCCTGTTTAGAACGCCGGCACACCGCCAGGAATGCTGCTATCCCTGCTAGCAGCAGCGATAAACCCAGCACCACCATGATGGTGAACTCTGGGTCGTGGATGTCTGAGGAATGGGATGGAGGCTTTGGGATGGTGGGAAAGATGGTGGTGGTGGTGGTCAGGGTGGACAGAGTAGTGTTTTCTGTGGTAGAGGAAAAGGTGTAGTTGAAGCCTGGCTCAGTGGTGTTCATGTTGCCTTGTCCCTGAGTGGAGAAAACAGCATTAGATTGTGGGTTTATGTCAGAAGGACGTACATTTGTACATTTGTGTGTCAGAAAGTGTGTGTGTGTGTGTGTGTGTGTGTGTGTGTGTGTGTGTGTGTGTGTGTGTGTGTGTGTGTGTGTGTGTGTGTGTGTGTGTGTGTGGGGTCAGTAATTATCAAAGTGCCACAGCAGCTTTATGGATATGCTGCCTCACCAGCCAAACCTAACCAAGCTGAGTGGGTTTATTTTGTTTTCATTTTTTCACTTTATTAGGATCATACACTCCTGGGCTTATAATTCATGCATACAAGCAAAAACACACACATGCACAGAAAGCACTGCATGCACATATGGTGAGTGTTTGACATTTGTGGCAATTATCTAGCTATTAAATCAAGGACTACAAAACAGTTGATGCTTGACAGGCTTTCACCAGTGTAAAACAAATTGGGTTTATTAAAATGCCCCTTGTAAAATGCAAGGCACCCACCTCTTCTCCGGTCTCCAATTACCCCCCCCCCCCCCCCCCCCCAATTCTTTGTGCCCCCATCTTCAGCGTAGTAACATTTGTAAATGTCATCGTCCTTAATTCAGCAGAGACAAAGCATGGCTTATCGGTTTAAGGAAAACACATTGGGACGTGAAATTATTTTTAAGACCAAATGCCAGGAAAGCTGTGAAAAGGCCAGTGGAGCAGGATGGCTCGTTAGAGAGCCAGTTCATTAGTCAGCGCCTCCAAGCACGTACTCTGCACGCACACTCATACACCCACACAGCTATTCAAATGTAAACTTTCTTTTTCACCTACACATGCTGTGGGCTGCACTGCACATATTCATTATTAGGCACACTGCTCTTAAGCTTGGCAGCGTAGCTGTAAGGTGTTCTCCCTCTCTATCACACCACATCGTCACTTCTCCAGATCTGACTGCTCAGCTGCTTTTGAAACAATGAACTCGTCTCTTAACTTCCTCACAAGCACACTTGTCTAGTATTTTCATATTTTTAAAGTTGGACCAAATGCGTTTTTCACAAGTTCTCCAGTAATTTCTTAGCATCATATTTTAGTTATATTTTTGATGAATTAAATTTTAAATTATCTACATAGAAGAAAGAAATGAATTGGTAATACAATAACATTTCATAGATGTCAGACTTTGTTTGCTAGTGTACAAATTCACATCTTAGATAAGTCATGTACCAAATGGTACAACAGCTTTCACATTCTTCCTTAGATACATGTGTAGTTACTCAAGCACATGTCAAGCATCTCACATTTTAAAATGCGTATTTTAGGAGTTTGATTCCAAAATGACTTCACAGCAGACAAAAATGTATATTATAAAAGAATTCAATGAGATGGTTAAACTTACCACCTTAACATTTGAAAGTACTGATTGCATTACATTACATTACCCCTAAAAATGCCAAGCAATTCACATTTTTTCTTCATATTGGACCTTTAGTAATTTCAAATAAAACCCTTCAAAAAAATATTCACATATATACTCACACCCACACTTTAGACTCTTCAAAACAGCACCTTGCTTAGTCCCAGTAACTGAGGTCAGACCTGTTTCTTGGGTCCACACTTGTTTTTCCCCCCTTAAACTGCTGCTTTCCCAGAGACAGAGGGGAAAACGCTGGAGAGGAAGAGGGAACAAGGAGGAATAGGGGGAAAATGTGTGTAATAACATCACAGTTGAAATATTTCAGTATTGTTTTAATCCCGTGGAGCCAGAGACAATAGTGTATTTTCTGAGCCACACAGAGGCTTAGTGAATAATCCCTTAGTGCTTACACATATAACATCTGGCTCTGCAATGTATTCTTACACTTTATACACCCCTTTTATGGCTTAAGTGGTGCAGTCCACTGTGTAATACCCTATTCATCACTCACCAATCTGACCCCCGAGTCTCTTTTTTCTCCCATCTCCCCCTCCCCTCTCCTCCTCTTTCTCCTCTCCTCTCTTCATCTCTTTATAAAGCTAATGAGACTGAAGTTGGGCCCCTCTTCACAGAGGGAGTGAGAGAGAGCACAGGAGGAGACACAGTGCAAGAGACACAGACTGTGAGAGTGTCAGTATTTGTGCGTACCTGAGTGCACGTACATGTGTTTGATTGTCTTGATGTTGTGTGTGTGTGTGTGTGTGTGTGTCTGTATGCGACTGAATATGCACTTTCTTGGCACATCCACAGAAGAGCAGGGTGTCCTGAAGACAGGCTCATCCAATGCCAGCAGCTCTGTGCCGCTTTGGATTCAGAAGTCAGTCTTACGACACGGCCCATTCACCAGCGGCCCAGCATGCTCCACTATTTATCTGTGTACGCTGTGGAGCCGTGCTGTCTGTGCTGGGTTTGGATTTTTGTCCGTTTCTGGCTTTCTTCCTGTAAGAGGGAGAGTTTCTTAGTGCCAAGCCATGTTGGAGTTGTTGTGGCAACAAGACACTGAGCAGCAGTGGATGTGTTTTGAATGAGGAACTAACATTCCTCATGTTTTTCACTCATGTTTTTTTTTTGTTTTAGTTCAGTAGAAACCACTGAATCGATAAAAAGAAAATTGTATGAAATGAACAGTCATGTATCTGTAACACTAAAAGTAAACATAACATCCAACTTAGCAACACTCACTAGTAACAAAATCCACTGGACATTATGATGATACATTTGTGGCTCTTGCATATTTTTTCCATTGTTATTGTCAGACTACAAAAATAAACAGTTGTGACTTTGTAAGAGTAGAAGTTGTAAAGAAAGATTAATGGCTTGGGTGTCATTCCTGTGCATAACTGAATTGTTTGTCTTTACTTATTATTGTGGTTGTGTCCCTGTAAAGTTTTTATGTAAGTTTCTGCTTAAATGTTTCTGTACAGGTTCAAGCCACAGATGCAGACCAGGGGGAGAATGGCCAAGTTCTTTATAGGATCCTCACAGGTAAAGTCTACTGGCTTTATATTTTCCTCCCAAACAGTCTTCTATCTCAAAAACAAATGCACTGAAACAGTGTTAATTTTATTGACAATGACAAAAATGTTCTTTAACCTGTTTCAATGACTAGGACTAGACGCTGACGAGCTAAAACTAACATCTAATTAATAGTCTAAATACTGAGACAACATTAAATGTTTTACTAAATGTTTCCCAATCTCACTTTCACTGTTTCTGGCTGTGTGTGTCTGTGTGTCTGTGTGTGTGCGCACAATCATGTTTGTGAATGCATACATGCAGGGAACAGCAACAATCTATTTAGCATAGACAGACAGACCGGGCTGGTGACTAGAGGCCTCAGGGCTCTGGACAGAGAAACGAGCAGCTCCCATGTGTTGGAAGTGGAGGCCTACAACAGTGACGAGAGCAGCATGAGGAGCTCTGTGAGGGTGAGGAAAAGGAGGGCATCTGGAGGGGAGGTGCTACAACATACAAGTTTCATCATTGTGCTTCATGCTTTTTATTATAGAAGATAATAAAATGATGTATGAGTATATGATGTATACATTTCACAAAAGAAACCATATTGTAAAAAATGGATGGTCTTGTCGAACATGCATCATCTAGTTTGGAAATGTGGATTTCAAAGCACCCAGGCCTTTAAGTGAGACTCAGATGACTCAGAGTTGATCAAAATGTATGTATCAAAGAGTATGTCTTGCCCTGCAGGTGATCATTTATGTGGATGATGCCAATGACGAGGTGCCAGTGTTTACACAGCAACAATACAACCGCCTGGGCCTGAGAGAGACCGCTGGAATTGGTACCTCCGTGATTGTAGTGCGTGCCACAGACCCTGACACAGGTGAGTCAAAGCTCAGACCAGTAAAAGATGGTGGCAACAAAGTCGACTTCAGTATCGCTTCAGTCTTTAAACGACGAGAGCCAGTTGTTTGCTGGTCAGACAGTGGGTGCCCATCCAAAGAGCCGTCTCGTCACATCACCAGAATCTTTTCTACTTTGTAACGTCACACTGTCACACAAAACTTCACTGTAAATGGTATTAAATTAGTACTTCTGTTCCACAGGTCAAACTTCTTCTATTCACTTCTTGTCAGTGTAAAGAGTTTCTTGGGCACATCATGATGAATCTGGTGTTATGACATAGATTTTCCAGAGCATTAGAACAGGCCAGAGATAAACACAACAAAGGCAACAACAATGTTAAATAAAACACAGAATGGAGGAAGCTGTTTACTCACTCTAACACAGTTACACGGTTTCCACAGTTGTAAATATCCTGGTAACTATATGAAACTCTCACAGTAGTTGAAAAATAGCTTCAACTTCTTATTATAATCATTTCCCTACTAACTGTGTCCTTTCTACCTGTTCAGGTAACGGTGGAGCTGTTAGTTATGCCCTTGTGTCTGGATCAGACCGCAAGTTTGAGGTGGACATAAGCACTGGCCTGGTGACCACTGTAGACTACCTGGACTATGAAACCAAGACCACCTACCTGATGAATGTCTCAGCCACTGACCAGGCTCCACCTTTCCACCAAGGCTTCTGCACCGTCTATGTCACGTTACTTAATGAGCTGGATGAGGCCGTGGCCTTCCTCTCCACCGGTTATGAGGCTTCATTGCCTGAGAACATTGCCACAGGGACAGAGGTGGTCCAGGTGAAGGCCCAGTCAGCCGACAACTTGAATCAGCTGACGTACCGCTTCGACCCTGACACGTCGCCTGCAGCTCTGGCCCTCTTTAAGATAGACAGCGTTACGGTGAGTAAGAGCGCAGTGGAAGAAAACTCACTGAAGAGATGAACACGATATCTACATGCCTTTTTTACACTTCAAAGACAACACCCACCTTCTATCGAATATGTTTCATTCATTAATCGCAGCGTGATTCAATAACTCCTCTTTCTTTGTGATTTAAGCTAATGCTGCTGTTATTGCCTGACTGTAAGCTGATCAAAGAGCTTGTTGGCTTTGAAGTCATTTGATTCCTTTGATAAAGAAGAAATAGGGACTTTTTTGAAAATGTTGTTTTTTTATCATACTTTAGTCTTTGACAGTCCCTGTTGTTGCTCCCTGTCTGTCACACTGGAAAGTTTTCTATCTTGAATACAATAGCTTCTTTCTAGGGGAGGAGATATATGCTGATGTGTTTAATGTTTCAGGGCCGCATCACAGTGACAGGCCTGCTTGACAGAGAGAAGGGCGACATGTATACCTTAACTGTTGTGGCTGATGATGGAGGACCTAAAAAGGACTCCACTGTGGTATGTTGCATCATTGTGAATGTTGTTATTTAAGTCCTACCCTTCTTTTCATGAGCAGTTTTGAATTGATTACAGTACATGTTTATGTATGTGTTCTGTTATAGAAATCTTAATGGCATTCCTCTTTTATTCATTGCATCTGTCATTGGGACTGCAGAAGGTAAGAACTGCATTAAATGGAGTTGTGTTTGAAATGCTTGTTATGTACTTTTAGGTTTGGTTGCTTTAATTAATATCTAAGGTAAGTATCATTTTAGTGATCTTAGGTACAGCCTACATTCGATCTTACCTTTTAACAGGTTTCCATAACCATTCTGGATGAGAATGACAACAGTCCAGAGTTTGACATCACATCTGACACTTCAGTGAACATCCCAGAAAACACACCCATTGGAAAAAAAGTGGCACTCGTGATCGGGAGGGACAAAGATGCCGGATTGAATGGACTGGTGAGAATAATGGAAATACGGTGACTCACTCAGACAGGAAAAAATCTCTAAACTTTAAATATCTTACACTGTGTGCAGTACTAGAACAGCACATAATCATCTTTGTAATACCTTTACAGGCCTGCTGCACTTACTTAAGGACATAACCAAAAAGACAGGCCTCCCCAGACCAGTTTAGTTTGTGTTAATTTGAGAAGAAAATTGCAATACTGCGCCAGTAAACACATTTTACAATTTACTCCAGTGAAAACAGTACTATATTGTGCAGTTTTGTGCTATAATGTCAGTTTATCTTTGTCTCATTTTGACTCATTACTCTCTTTCAGGTCAATTTCACTTTGGTGGCAGGCAACATGGAGGATGTGTTCAAGATCAAGACAGTGAACCATACCTATGGGGAGGTTTATGTCAATGTTCGTCTAGACAGAGAGTCAGTAGACCGTTACCTACTGAAGGTCAGGCCGTAATCCATGTAGTTATGACATTTTTCACTACATACTGTTGTCTGTGTGTCCACAGCCCTGACCCAATGTCTAAATAAAGTGTCACTTACTGTAATTCATTGGATGATACAAATACATATTTGTGTGCCCTTTTTTAGGTATTGAACTGATCCGACCAAATCACAATATTAGAAATTAAAGCACACTGCGTCTTATCAGTGTTACACAGAAGTACCAATATTGAAAGTTGGATTTATTTTTATTTTATTTTAAAATTTAGCCACTTGTGCATATGTATGTTGTTACAGGTGCGTGCCACTGACAATGGCTCACCCCCCAGATACACAGATCAGACCCTCACCGTCAACATCTTGGATGTCAATGACAATGCACCTGTTATTGAAAGCCAGAGAGGCTACAATGTCAGTGTTAGTGAGGTAGGGACACACACATTACATGCAGCATGGTTCACAATGTTTTACTCACACGTGATTTGCCTTCAAATTTGCATGTTTGAGTGGTTTTGTATACACATAGTTTTTAGCTGAATAATGTCAGAAGTGCTGCTATAACATGTTTTTCAGCTAGTCAAAAAAGTATTCGTCATGCATTTGCATTAATTCTGCTTTAGGGAATCATTAATGATGTTTCTTTTATAATGTAAATGGCAGAATGTTGGAGGAGGTACGTCTGTCCTCCGTGTGACGGCTACTGATCAAGACATCGGCCCCAATGCCATGTTGTTTTACTACATAACTGCCGGAAACCAGGACCTGACTTTCCGCATGGACCGTGTGACAGGAGAGATGGTGACACGGCCAGCCCCTCCTGACAGAGAGCGACAGCAAGAGTACCGACTTACTGTCACTGTGGAAGATGATGGGGCACCACCTTTGTCGGTAAGATGCAAGGCCCTGCAACAACAGCAAAAAATCTATACCAACAACTCAAATCAAATACTAATAACCTGCAAAAAACTATTCATTCCTATTCATATTCCTATTCATATTTTTTGTCTAGTATAAAATACTAAAGACTTACTCACTTAAAGAAGTTGTTGCTGTATTAATCACTTTTTGTCACTGCTTTATGTTATCATGGAAATAATTTCTTTATGTGTTCACAGTGCAGTATAATGCAGTAACCTGTACAATAGACCATGAATCTGATCTGATCTAATCACAGTGACTTGAACTAGGCAGAAAGGACAGGACAGGTGAAAAGGGGATTTCTTATCCCATCTTATGACCAGAAGAGGGCTCCCCTCTGATCAGTCCAAGTACCAGCAATTATACCTAAAATATGTGCTCCTTCTGGGGACTCTGGTCCTCTGTTTACTGCCTCTTTATTTAACTGTCTTAAGAGAAAGTGCAGTACAAATCAGCTATGAAACATAATAAGACATGCTTCAACCTGCCCACATGGTAAGTTGAACACAGGGGTTGGTTAATCTTCTGTATGAGCTGATCAGCTGTGACACAGGAAACATCTTCTTTTGCAAACAGGAAATCCACAAATCATATTTACAAAAAGAGCAATGTGTATGTGTTGCTCTTCCTGTTTAAAAAATGTCTGTTCTGTGTACACAGACAGGAGTTATGTGTCAGATGTGTATGCATTGTCATATGATATAGCTATCTGACTGCATGTGGCTTTTTTTAAAATTATTTTTAACTTTGCATGTGTAAGGCACACAATGAGACACAAGTGGGAGATAATAATGCAGCTCTTGCCACTGCACATGAATAGTTAATGTCTGGGTAGGACCATGACCAATACTAGGCATCCCCTCCTGCCATGTAGCTCACTGTCTCTTCTTATAAAACAACATACTAAGCTTGTTTTTATCATTTTGTCTCCTCAATGGCAGACTCCCTCTGGTGTGCACCATCTTAGAGGCACACAAGTGGAACAACCTTGTTCCATCTGTAATGGCTCCCTAGACAGCAAGTGCAGCATGTCCTTGTATAGTGATAGTTTTGGAGGCCTGCCAGTTGAAAGGAACACTGCTTTCAAAGACGAGACACAAGGCTTAAGGTTTAAGAGCTTCACTTTATTATACAAGCTACATCCAGGACATTCAAATGCAAAATATAGAACAAAGATGCTTTCACAGAATAGCTGTGTCTGTCTGTAATGTAAGCTTTTTACAGTATAACACGCACCAACAGAAACATGCACACACACACACACACACACAAACCAGACCACAGTTATTTTTGAAAGTGTATCCCTAGATTTGAAAACAAACACAAACATATACACACACACACACACATTTGTCTTTTCTAGTTGTGAGGACACAAATAATTTTTCACTAGCCCCTTAGCCTAACCTATTACAACCAAATATCTAATCCAACCTTAACCCAGACCTAAATCTCATTCTAACTTAAACCCTTAAACCAAATTTTAATCATCAAACATCCTTCTGAAGCAATGACAACTAGCCAAAAGTGACAAACAATCATGGTATTAAACAAGAACGGGTCCATACAACAATAGAAGCACATGCACCCACACAGACACACCTGGAAACACACAAACTCAGACACACATGCTGATATATCCTGTCCTATATAACAGCTACACATCAATAGGAGACGATTTCCGCTGAGCACCTGCACTACACTTTCACCTCGACATGAAAAACCTCTTTAATAAAGTCTCTTTAATGAATGTTGAATAGTCTTTGGTTAACCTTTCAAAGCCATTCGTCCTCACATGCTATTAACAGTCACACTGCACACAAAGAAAGAGAAATAAACACTAATATACAAATACCAACAAAGACATTTTACAGAATTATTCACAACTGTTGGCAGTTTTATGCTGGTGTTTTTTTTACACATCTGGACTGCACTTAAAAGAAAGTTTTTTTTAAACTTAAACTGTACATAAGTATGAGTGACATTCATTAACTATTTACCAGTCTTTCCCTAAATACTTTACTTTCCACAGTTTTCACCTCTTTATGAATTACTCTATTACTTTTATTACTTATATAAGTATACATATATATATGTATATAGGCCACCGTGAACTACTGCATTTCTGAGGCCACAGGAAGGAAGACTAGTATCTAGAGCAACAGAGCTGGCAGTAACAGAGGTAGCAAAGTGGGAAGAATAAAGCAGCAGAGGCCAAGTGGAAGTGATACAGAGTAATGGTGTAAAACCATAAAAACAAATTACTGTCAACTTATACAAGAATATTGGAACTTTGCGGACAATTGACCTTCCTTTGATATGAAGCAATTATGGCACTTTATTACATCAGGAATGAGAGAGTCTTAGGTCGCTTTCACATGTGGTTCAGTTTCAAAAGGTGATGTATAGGTACCGGTTTTGTGTGTGGGGGGGGGGGGGGACTGTGCTTTTAATGGGGAACTGTCAAACTACACAGCGAAGGATGCAAGCACCACTTCTGTTTTAACCTATCTTCACTTTCTTAGTGATAATGTAATATTCCTGCACTCACATTCTGACGTTTATACCTTGTTACCATGGTTGCTGTGCGATCTTGCATCATCATATGGGCAACTGCTGCTTTGACATTTCCCACGCTCAGCAAATGGCCCTTGGATCTTGCCTTTTTAAAATGTTACCATCATATATTTATTATATGACATCATGTGGCTGATCTGCTTTGAGATCACGCTACAAACTGCACCTGAGCTGGAAAGTAAATAGGCAGATCAACCAAATAAGTAAGTGCACTGTAATTTGTTTGAGCTGCACCAAACAAGTTAGGTGTGAACTCAGTGACCACAGAGTCCACAGAAACCCTATGCTACCATGCCTACCCTAAACCACCACCAACACTCTGGGTTTGCCTCAGGCAGCAGGTTCCAGCAACCCAGGGCGCTCGTTGGTCCACATACTGTCAGCGTTTAAATGGAAGGTCACACACAAACCCAGCCCTCTCCATGGCAAGTGCTCACAAGCATAGTTCTGCACTTGACCTCCAGCTATTGTTGCAGGTGGAAATAGTTTCTAAATAAACAACATGGCGCACTCCGTCCTGCGGTCCAGACAATGTACAGACGACAATTCCAGCAGAGGTTATTGTGAGATAGCTCATAAAGGCAACACTGCACCGGAGACAGAGAGAAAAGGAAGAGAGTTGCACGATTGTTTCCAGGTCAGCTGTTAGGGCGATGAATGAGGTTTCACCACCCTTTAAACCTGCAGGAATTCTGGAGACTCGGGGATAGTGTCTGAAACAGAGAAAACTGCATTGTCACTGAAAGCACAGAAATGATTGCAAGTAATCAAAATGTCAACCTACGTCAGTCTACAAAGGTGCATGTTTCATGTTTTATGCTGACATGTGGAAATTTGGATATGAGACAGTCTGCACTAAATTCGTAGTTTTTGCCAAAAAGACAGTCCTACATCATAGAATCATCATAGGCAGAGGATAATGCATTTGGCAAAATAAATGCATTTAGCTGGAAATACTTTAGAAAGCGGAACAAAACAGCCTTAAGTCTGAGTAGTGACATGTTAAAGATAAGAGGGAACTGCTGTTAGTTAAATTCCGCTCAACATAAGGTCATCGGGCAAAAAACATGAAGAAGAAAGCTGAAGTGTGGCTTGTATCTACGCAACATGAAACCTCAGAGAAGAAACCAGGGTGTGTATTCTGCATAATATTAGTAATTGAAATGTGCTTTTGCAGTGGAAATCCATGTCAACAATGGTTAACAGATTTTCTTCTAGAGTTTGTAATGGTTTGATCAGTAATTGTGTCTCTCTCCAGAGAAGAAACATAGCTGTGATCTGCATCAAGCAATGGAAGTTTCCATCTGTTACTTAATATAAGCAGAGGTTTTCCTGCCAGTGACATTACCCATTACCGA